>NC_133770.1:165232648-165282487 GCF_003597395.2 Chelonoidis abingdonii | reverse complement strand
TTTTTTTTTTTTTTTTTCCAGAGGCCTTTGGAAACAAACCTGAAGATAACTTACTTCATGCTCCTGTACTCATGGCTCATAAAAGAACAGCAAGTGCAGACAATAAGCAACTAAACGAAATAACCTCCAGCAACACGAAGAAAGAAGGGCTTTCCTTATTCAGTGGCCTTAAATCCAAAAATGATCCCACACCCCGATCCAACGTGTGTATCAATGGCAATCATGTTTATCGGAAGGAAAGTGAAACAAAAAAGGAAACCATGCCAAAGGACAACACTCCTTCCTCTTCCCCTCAAACATTCAGGAAAAACCAGCTCTCTGAATCAGAAGAAAACCCGTCTTCAAAATCCACTAAGGAACATGAAAAGACAGGAAGAATGTCTCCTAGCAGAGGTTTATCTGGGTCACACTCATTGGAGTCCTTTAAGTCTATGACCCTACCATCATACAAACTACTTAGCGGTGGAGATTTACTGGGGAATAGTGCTTCACTGAGTTTAGAAACTGCAGAAGAAGAAACTAAAGAGGACAAAAAACAAGAGAACAAGAAGTCTGCTTTGTTGTCTCTAGTCACAGGAAGAAAGGAAGTAGTGAAAAACGATGTAGAAAACATGTCTGATATGACTTTGAAGGAGAGAGAAGTCAAATTTCCTGAAGAAAAAAAGAATGAAAAAGAGGTAAAATCTGTTGAAATCCCTAAGGACTACAGCCAAGAAAGTACTCCAAAAAACAGCAACATAGCAGATGTCCCCAGAAACAAGAAATCACATAACCCCTTTGATGAATCGCTCATGGAAGAACAGAAACCAGACAAGTCTGCAGCCTCTTCAAGGACCATCCAAACCAAAGCTGTCAAACCCAGGTTAGTCTTGTAATTTCAGTTTCAGATTGATATAAAGCACTGCAGACATATGGCTAGGCTGGCCCACTTCCTGCCACAAGGTAACATTTTTGTAGCTGTAGCCCCTTATAACATCTGCTGTGGGGGACTCATTTGTGTTTTGCCACTAGATGAAAGTTTGACTAGTTACACACTTAAGATTCTTGGTATAAGTATTAACTTTTACTTCCATTCTTAACCAATTTAACTTCATATAAGTGAGGATGCAGTAACATAATGGTTTTTAGTGCCTGTATCTTTTCAGATAGTATGAAGTCATTTATTCCATGTTGTTCTATTAACCCATAACAAAAGCCAACAATATTCTCCTGCCTTGCTAAGTTTGGAAGTGTGTAGAAGGGCTGAAATATCATCTTTAATCAAGCCTATTGCTCTTCACTGTACTTCTTGCTGTGGCCTGGAGAATGGCAAATTTTGGAACACATCTGCTTTTGGCTTTCAGTTTCATGAAGTATATTTCTGGGGTTCTGTGTGAGACTCTTTTCAGAAATTCTGCTCTGTGACTTACATATATGAAAGAAGCGTGGCCTTACTAACAAGTATCCTGAGTTGTCTGTCTTTAACACTAGATCTTCAATTACATTTATGTTTAAATGCCTTGTGTGTAACTGTAAACATCTTAAGCTATTATGCTATTAGTACTTATGTCTTGGATGCAAAAGAAATTATGTACAATTGCTTTAAAAGTAGACATCGCTCTAGTAATCTTTGATTTGCATGTAGCAAACTTTACAACACAAGTTTTTTGCATCAAGAGTATTGGTATTGCATATAAAATATTTTAACAAAAATTATTTCAAGCTTTTTTTATTGGTCCATTAAACTCTTAAGTCCTTGCAGTTTCTTATACATCATTAGTATGTTGCAAATTTTGTGAAATCTACCTTTAGAACTTGTCTTTGTGTGTCTCTCACATGTTGCATCTGCAACTGACACATGAGTTTTTGTCCCTTTTACAGACTGGAAGTGTCTTCAGAGGATGAAACCGAAGCCACGCTTCCTACTTCTGTACCTGATTCCCTTCCTGCTTTCCTTTCTGCACATCATTCTAGTAATGACAATAACCCTTTCACTTCTAAATTGGGACAAAAATTTAAAGCACGAGACTCTGGTAACCCTCTTCCTCCATCTCTCATTTCTGGACAGCGTTCTAATGATGGTAACCCTTTCATTTCTGACTGGGAACAGGAATCCAAAGCACAAGACTCTGAAAGCTTCACTAATCCTTTCTTGTATTTCCCCCATCCTCCTGCAACTCTGGGGCATGTTTCTCCTACTCTCCTTTCTACTCACCTTTCTATTGACAATAACCCTTTTGTATCTAAACTGGGACAGGAATCAAAAGTGCAAGACCTCAAAACCTTTACTAGTCCCCCCTCTTTCTCCCTTCCTTCTGCTGTTTCTAGCAAAAGCTATTGTTCCTTTGCAATAAACTTTGCTGATTCAGAGCACCCCACTTTTGTTTCTTCAGGAGAGTCTCAAAATGAAAGTTTGACTAATGATACAAATACTGGATCAAATTCTTTGGGGTCACTGTCTGAGTCTCCTCCTCTACCTGTGTATGAAAGGGTTGGGCAGACCCCAAGGAAACAGTGTGATGCCAAAGAGGTACAGATAGTATCACTGGATAAAAAAAATAACAGCGGTGTTAAGAAATCTGTGACCTTACATCTTGATGAGTTGGAAAATACTGATTCCAGCAGAAATCATGCTGAGACTTTAGATAGAGAGCAATGTGAGAGATGGCATCCTGATCAATGTGAAGAAATGTTCACTACTGATCCAACTGTAATAGAAAAGAGACAAGGGTGTGCCTCTGTGCTGGGTATGGAGTGCTACCCTTCATCTAAACTCTGTGATGAAAGTGGGAGTTCTGTTCAGAACAATAAGAGCACTGTTCAGGAAGACATTGAAACCAGCAGTTCAGGTGCTGAAACCTGGATGAAAGATGGCAAAGAACTAACTTCTCTCTCCAAGTCTAATTATAGCCTTTCACCTGGGAATGCTGTAATACAGCCATCTTCTGCTGAAAGCAAATTAAGTGAAGAGCAAGAACTACGTAGTGGAAAGAAAAGTAAGAATTCACTCAAAATGGAAGAATTTGGGCTCACATTACAGTCCAAGGTAACTCATGCCATCAAAAGTGACTCTTCAGTTCAAGTAGAGCTGCCAAAACCAACTCCAAGAGTTCACACGTTGCTCCCTAAGGACCCTAACAAGTCAGAGGATGTTAGTGAGCTCAGTCCTCTATTTGCAAAGCCAAAGCCTACCCCAAGAAATGCTGTAAAACCAAACAAGTGTGCACCTCTTTCTCTGACTGGTAGACTGAAAGATGAAGAGCTGCTTAATCCATCTGACACCACAATGTCTGGGTCTGGATTTGTGTTTCATAGAGAGAATCCCATGAACCCACATGAAAACCCAGCCGGTGACAGCTTATTAAAAACAGCCACTCTGTCAACTACACATCATCTTGACAGAGATGATAGCAATAATGGACACTTAAAACACAAAAGTTATGGTCATGATGATTCATCATTTGACTCTGGAACAGCCCTTAAGTCTGCCATTCCAGTTACTGGAGATCAGAGTCTAACACATGTTGGCCTTCCAGTTATTCCAGAAGTAGGATCAGATGATGAGCTTCTAGACAACTATCAAAAGAACAATGAAATGACTGCAATTTATAAAAGTTTTCCAAATACTGAACATCAGTGTATAGGTTCATTGTCTGTCACTGAGGAAGAAAAACTAAGTTCAGATATGAGCTCTACTGATAGAGCAAGTATATTGCTTCAGAAGGGAGAAGGTGGCCCTGAAGATGCTTGTAAATCTAGCAAATCATCCAAACTAAATTCAGTAGTAGACATTCATAGTGCAAGCAGCAAGACTAGTGAGTCAGGTTTAGATATGTTTTATCCCAGTGAGCATGGATGTGTTGTTGAGGAACAGGAACTGAAGGAATCTAGCAGTATTAAGGAAAGTAGGAAGAGTGATTTTTTTGAGCCCTCTGAAAAGTCTGTTTCTTTTACCTCCCTGTCCAGTTCTTCCCAACTCTCCCTTTCCTTTAGTTCCCCCCAATCTGGCGCTTGTTACAGTAGTAGAGCAGAATCAGTGAAAAAGCCACCAGCAGAGAGCTTCAGTCAGAAAGTCGAAAATGCTGCCAAGAAGAACCTGCTTCAGGCATGGGTTTCACCCTCTGAGACACTTCCCAATCAAACACAACAAAATGGTGGAAGTGTATCTGTTAAGCACAGGTGAGAATATGGGGAAATGCATAGAAAATTTCTCAGTGTTGTACAAGACATACTTTTTTCTTGCTACAGAAATATTGTGATCATTTTTTCATTTTGATGTGACTTCATACAGTCTTAAGTTGGTCTGACTTTTGGACCCTCTGAGAGACCTATGCCATACCAGTATAAGACCACTGCCACAAATTTTTAGTAGCAAAAAGTCAATGATTGAACTAAAAAGAACTGTGCACCCAAAAATGTAGAATGAGCAGTGGCAGTGCTTTGTGCAAATCTAACATTCACAATACTTCTATTATTTATGTCAAGTTGTTTACTTTTGGGAACTCCATGCTCATTAGTCAAATATGGATTTATCCTTTTTGAATAATGCTACTTTAATACCACAGATATTCTGGTGTCAACAGCTGGATTTGGGAAACTGCATTATGATCTCTAGCTTTTTAGAAATAAGGAAATACAATCAAAGGCAAACTGTGGTGGTCACTTAACTGGTAGAGTAAAGATTTCTAAGCATTAAAACATACTACAGGCAAACTTTACTTTATGTGACTAATAGGCCTGAATCCCAGGTGACCAACATGCTTTTGGATTTCCAGAGCTGTTCACGGTTCGAACTAACTGGCACCCCATTATAGTCTAAGGTACAAATTGGAGCTGTCTTTTTCTGTGAAACTCTGCTAGCCTCAGAACCGCTTTATCTGTCTCACATATTGTAGAGCTCCAGGGAATTACTGTTCAGAAATGGTTTGATTGAAACACAGTTGGGTAACTTATTTCCACTTTTTAAAATTGCCATTACAAATGGGTCTAGAGAGTACAAGATTATGTCTAGACATCTAGTGTGCCTTATGCCAGAATTAGTCCGTTTAGCAAAGATGGAATAAATCTGCTGCCTAAGAGGATATTTGGTATGTAGACTTATAATGAAGATAATGTGGGAAAACTATGTAGAATCTAACTCTTAGTGTGTGTAGTTTAAAAACAAAAACAAACCCACAACCAAACAAAAACTAAGCACTCACGAATATGGTGTAAGCACCTCATGTAACCAACGTCTGCTGTGATGTTTCCAGTTACCATGATACTGTTTCTTTTTTGTTTTTTTGAATGCAGTAAAATAAGTCAGCAGAACAGAGTGAGTGTGTGTGTGCACACACAGTGGAAGACTGTAACTGGAGGCAGAACTCTGTCCTGGAACTGAATTTCTTGTACCTTGAGGTGTATAAGGAAATTCATTAAATCCCCTTGTGTTCATACTTACTGGATTTAGGAACTTGTTGGATGTTTTGCTTGTGATAGGATCTCAAGATGTTAAGGAACTGCCTAAACAAGTTGTGGCTTTTGTTTCAGACCTCATCCTGTGAAGCCAATGAACACCACAACAAATAAGTCACATACTAAAAATTTGACTACAGCTGCAAAAATGGATGAAAACTGGACTGAGAGCACTAAAAAGGTATGAAAGAAATTGAAACTTGAGTTATAGCTTCATAATAGTTACTGTAAACTTCATAGCTTCTGGGGCACTCAGTGTGAACTTGCCTACTCAGGGTAACTTACATTTTTTGGCTCTGACACTCACATGGTGTCTGTTAAAGGATTTCCTATTTCCCAGCGTTGGGAGGAAGAAATTAAATTCACTTTTTGTTCTTATTCAATGCAAATGACTTTAAAGCAAAAAAAAAGACTCCTGATGGGGGTGTCCCAAGGAACTGTCTGTACTACTGGACTTAACCCAGAAGTGCTGTTTGGTTCCTCACTTGATGGAGAGGCTTGGTTGTGAGCCAGGAAGATAACTAGTAGAAGTGCCTTGGGAAGAGGGTGACAAGTAAATATGCTTACTTTGGAGACAGCAAGTATTGCCTACAATGTGTGGGGTGTGGCCACTGTCACCTGGAGTCTGCTTACACTGTGCTTACTCAAGGTGGTTGGGGCAGGTAGTCACTATCTGCTGCACTGCTGATCTCCCTTTCAACAGAGACTAGTGGGACCCGTCACCTTGTAACTTGCTGCATTGGCAGCTTCCACGATTAAGAACTTTCTCCACTGTCTGAAAGGCCACATGTCCACTTGTTAAAGCAGGAGAATGTTGCCTAGCAAAAGTAGGTTATATTTCTAAATGTGCATGGCTAAAAGCTTTCACCTTCTTTCTCTTCTTCTCAAATCTCTGAAAAGTATTGTCTAAGTGTTTGCATAAGTTCTGATCCCTGAAGCACCATTAGATAAGAGGTCTGTAAAATGAGAGCAAACCATGTTCTGAGAAAATTCTGATTCAGAAATCCCGGCACAAACTGGTTTGTAATATAGGATTCCTCAACTTAAGAAATGACTACATGCCTGTGCGCCCTACCCCAAATGGCAGTGAATCTCAGAACCTGGGTCAGCTGAAGTTGGCTTATATGTCAGTGCTGAAAATAGTCATGTTAGACATTACTGCTTGGGCTCTGAGACTCCTGAGTAGATGGCCACAAAAGAAAAATGTGACTGAAAAGTTGAATTTTTTTCACTTAAAGTCAGATGTGCTGCTCTTCAGAGTCTACAGAAGCCTGTTTTCTTAAACATCTGGTGTTTCCAGACCATACCTTAGCTGTGCCAATACAAAACTATTCCTTGTAGTGCCACTGAGATACAACTATGAATGTCTGTTGGACAATGAGTATTCTGTACTAACGTAATATTTATGCTAATACTACTTGTATTTTTGCTGCACTAAAAAGGAAGTATAACAAATTACTTTGCAGAGGTTACTAAAAATCATTTCTATTTAAAACAGTAAATAGAATTTTAACGTTAAGAATAACTGCCCAGCAATGTATTGCTAATTTGTCAAAAGAGAAAATAACAGTATTTTTAAAATTTCAGTCTCAAAGTCATCAAGTACATTCACTGCTGTTTAACCTGAGCTTGACTCTTGCTTTATTCAGTCTGTTTTAACTTGTGGTTCTATAGATCATTCAGTACTAATATTACATGGGGAATTTTTTTATGCAAGTTTTTGGGCAATTGATGTCCTGGGATCATAACTCATCTGTCCTTTGTTACGGACTCAGATTTACCCTTTAACCCCATGCAAACCTGGCATTCACATATTACTGTAAATTGCTGACACATATTGAGCCATAAAATTGAGTCGCTAGAAAGCGCTCCCAAATGTTGTCTCATTTTGAGTCTTACTTCCTCTTAGAATAGATGCCCTGGGCTTCCTAAATCCTACAGTGTCAAATATTCCCGTGCCATAAAAGTGCAGTACTTAAATATTTTTCTTGTTACTTTCCTTTCCATCGCTTTTCCCTGTCATTGCTGATGTTGCAAGCTACAGGACCAAACCAATATGGTAAAGTGACACATGCAACTGCTATCGCAAGAGAGGCATCTGTTAGGGCTCTTAGCAATGGCAGGTAGAAATGACAGCGAAGTTATAATTATTGGCAGATATTCATGCACTTCCAAAATGTGGACAGGTGGAGCTTTATAACAATAGATTATATGGAAAGGAAAGTAACAAGAATACAAAGATCATTAGGCAGTCTTCTCATATTACTGTAAAACGCTTATTTCTGCATTGACCCTGTCTGTCTTCTCTCTCCAAAAGAAATATGATCCTTCGGAACCTGCCTATGCTTATGCTCAATTAACACATGATGAGCTGATCCAGCTGGTGCTGAAACAGAAGGATACCATTACAAAGAGAGATGTCCAGGTGCGGGAGCTAGAAAACTACATTGATAACTTGCTTGTCAGAGTCATGGAAGAAACCCCCAACATTCTTCGGGCTCCATCTCCAAAAAATATGGCTGGAAGGATGTAAAACCTCTGCCAGTAAACCTGAATAAAGGACTGGACTCCCATCTTGTTACTCAAACTTCACAGGGAGATAATGTGAAGTTGCTGAGGTTCTGGTACTGCTGCCTACGAAAAAAAAATCATCACCTTTCTGTGTCTCTTGCAAAAAGTTGATTCCACTTATCTGGAGACTAGTTAATAATTATACCAGGTCTTGAATACATAAGCCAAAAATACAATAGTCAGAAGTCTTCCACCTTTCTTTCTGGTACACTGTAAATATTTTACCATCACCTGGGAGGCATTGTTAAAAAATGTAATCAGAGGCCTGAGATTCATGTGGCTGTGAATGTTTAAGCCATTTTTTTCAGTGAGGCACTGATAGTTGTTGCCTTCTGAGCCTCTTTATTTTATTAATATTGGGAGTTTAGCTTAAGGGTTGGTGTTTTTAAAAACTGAACCGTGTTTCTCGGACTTTAAGAACAACAGTTGTTCTTAATTCTAAGACTTAAGTTGTAGTGCAATATAAGCCATCACATACACTAATTCAAGGATTTGATTGCTTTGTTCAAATAATTATATTACAGAAGTTGAAATGTATTCCAGAAAGAGATTTGGTAACCATAAGTTGCCTTATTGTAAAAAATGTAATGTCCTTTAAATGTGCTGTAAAATTGGAGGGCCTTTAAATCTACATGAAAATGTGATTGTACTAATGAAGTGTCTACATCTCATTTTGGGAAGGGAAACGCAAAGCCTGTATAAACCTAGTGTTGAAAAATTTCAAAGCAGTGCTCTGAGCAGGATCTTATGGCTGCTTTAATATAGCAAAAATCAAAGAAAGATATAATTGCCATTCGACTACGTGATTAAAAAACAGTTACAGATTTTAGACAATATAGTGATCTGAATTAGGAGCTGTTTTGTTTCATAGCCATCATAGTCCTGATTTGAAGGTTCTTGTTCAAACTAGGGGGCACACAACTCCCATACAGTTTACTCGGTATCCTGTATAAACATGCATGCACCTGTTCCCTTTGTGGTACACATGCTTAGTTTGTTTATATTGCTATGCACAGCAAGTCGTAATGACTTTTCTGTTGTGCCACTCAAGATCATAAATTTTTTAACATGCTGTATTTGGGAAACTAGGACCTACAGTATGGAACAACTGTCCAAGTTGATCCATATGGAACATCTAAATTGTGTGTGTGTGTGTGAGAGTGAGTGTGAGAGAGAGAGAGAGATACCTGGGTCTCTTAGTAAAGGAGCATTCAAATGGTGGCTTTTAAAAATCGATCTGGTTTCCAATAATAATAAGATTTGAGGTTGAGAATGTTAGAACAGGTTTTATTTTAAATGTAGTCAGAAGACATTGTGTTGCTGTTTTGCAAGATAAATCAGATACCTCTGTCTGAATCTTTTGCCTTAGTCTGCTGTAACTATGGGGTTTGCCATGGGACAGGCATTTCCTGTTTATATCAGATAGCAAACAGCAAGACACTCACAAACAATCATTTTAGTAGGCTCACTTCAAATCATTATTTTATGATAGTGTTGATAGGAATTGTCAATAAAGTTTAGCACTTGGATGGAAAGTTGTGATTGGATTCAGCAGTAACTTACATCTACATTTAGTGTTGGGGCTGAAGTGTGGCAGGCTTTCAGTTTTTACAGCTCTGTGCTCACTGCTCTCAAATTAACTTCTTGAAGGCAGAGTGAGGATCCATGATACAATATTAAAGTACTTTGGATGATCTGTTTTAACACCTAGCATGTACTATGAAGCAAAAAAATAAAAATAAAACAAACTCTACCCTTTATCAAGGTGAAAGGGTCCATTAAGTCTTCCCTAAAGTTCTGAGTGATAATTTCACCTATAGTTTAGGAGGGCACAGTTTGTCACAGTATTCTTTTCATTAGAGCACTTTAGTGAGAGGTGAGACTAGTTGAATTTCCTATTAGCCTTTTAATAGTCTATTGCCTTATATTTAATATTTTCACAAAACACTGGAGACCACTGTAAACTTTTCAGATTCTGTATTTTTGTAGTGAAGTATAATTTAATCTATTTACATAGAAGAAATCAGTGTTTACTGGAATTGTATATAAATATATATGCTGTTATGTGCATTTGTTATTTTGTGATTGATTATGTGATTAAAAAGTGTAGGGCGGTTAAGTTTTGCCTATCATACAACTTTTGTTCAAGGGAAGCCATACATGAAATAATTTGTAGTATTACGAAAGAAAGGTTTAAGATGTAGTGTTCCTTTCTAGGACCACAGGTACATAGTAGCAATGAGTGTTTGAGCAGATGACTTCAGTTAAGGGGTAATTTTCAGTGTCCCAGATCCCATAAGTGGAGTGGCTTATGCTGAATTTTTAGCAGAATCTCTCAGTTTTGTTTGTATATATTTAATTTGCATGGAACTAGCTATCTTCCACTGAAAATGACTGACTGCTGCTTGTGCCTTGCAATAGTGAGGAAGATGAAACATTAATTTCAGTTGCCTCTATCCCCCTTGATGTTTCTATGGAGAGGAAATTGTTGTTTGCACCTCCCTAAACAGTTTTTTTGCCTTCAGGACTTGATTCCGTAGCTTACCAACAGCTTTCTGGTTGTATGAGTGCTGTGGAGATCTCTATTCTTTAGTGCCTTTGAGCAGTGGCTAAACAGTCTGAATTTGAAACTGCTGTCATCATGGTTGGACTTGCTTTTATACTCAGAACTAATCTAAATGAATCCAATGATATGAAGTGATTTTTACTAGCCTCATTTTAAATGGCTGCCCTTCTGCTCTGGAGTTTAGGTACTACACCACCACCAACAGCTGGAGCCATTGTTTGTATTGCTGCACCTGCTGCTTGAGGGATAAATACTTTAAAAAATGTTTATCATTAACCAAATGTATTCTTACCTTGGGAAAACTTAAACCCTGTGATTTTAATATTTGCTGATAACGTTCCACTTCAGGTTATAACATTCTACTTCCAAGATGGGACTATAGAATTTTGATAGGGTTTTTCTCTTTTTGGTCATCTTTTATACCAGTTACACTTGGAGCCTGTCTGTCTGTTGGACAAAAGGTTAGCTGGCTGCTCTTACGCAATGAGGCTTGATCTCTTGGTTGCACGTGGTAAGTCTCATTCATCGGTGAGATTTGTGCACTGCCAGGAGAGAGTGGTACTTTACAGGCCACACTTCTTCTTCTTTAGCTGTGAAAATGTTGCACAATCTTATTGTACCTCAAATTTTTTTATTGGCAATGCTGTTTTTGAAGTGTTTTGACATGGAAGAACTGGAATTTTTATTAAGAAAGGTACTTTAATTTGAGTGCTTGTGAGATTAAAGCTTGTGTGTCAAGCCCCTGTACAGTTGCTTAATTAATGTTTAATATTGAAGGATCCAAATGTATTTTTATGTTTATATTTTCTGCTTTGTTTGTCTGGGTACTTTTTTTCTTTTTGGTTTTTAAAAATGACATTCACTCTTATGGAACACTAAAATAAAATTTTTAATTCAGTGTTTGAACACTTGTTGTTTTTTCACTAGACTCTGGAAGTGCTAGAAAATGCACAAACAGAGTGGAGAGAACTCTGTGTAATGGACAAATTGCTAATGTATATAATCTGGGGAACTGTTGTGCGGTGGCCCTGCAGAGTGGAATAAGTCTCTTCCATTGCCGTAGAGAAAATTGCATTTGCTTTCTCAGCTGTTCCTAAAGCTTGCATGGCGAAATCATTTTATGCCATATGTGATTGATTACAGAGAGTCAGAGTCTCCTTCTGTTAAACCTCAATGGCTGAAGTGAGAAAAGCTGGGAATATAGGCAACTTAATGTTGAAGTATAAAACAAGCAGGTGAAACTGGCTTACAGTTAAAGACAAATGCTTGTGTGCTACAAAAAGAAAGAAAGAAAGAAGTGTTAAAGATTTAATGTGGTATCTCAAGGCAATTCTGATTCGTGGGCCTATGGCCCTCTAGCTTTGGCTGCCAGCTCATATTTTCCTTAAGTTGAGGCAGTGATTCTCTGCTCCGCAAAATGCCAGCATTTGATAGTTGTCAGCAGAGGATGCTTGATGTTCACTTGTGCAGTGGGGGGACATGAGGGTGGTCTTTCTTTTCCAGGTCATGCAGCAGGACCATGGTAAGTTCTCAGAATTGTGACTTTAATTTATTTTTTTTTAAACTGGTGAAAGGAGCTGGGCTAACATTCCTCAAGACTGAAATCCACTGCTGAACAAGTGCAGCATAGCCAGTAGCAGGGCAGACTTCCTGTGCTCTGTTCTCCTGGCACTGTGCCCCAATTCTCTTCTCTAGCGCTGAGAAGGGAATTACGTCTTCAAGGCATTTTCAGTGATTGATTGAGTGCCAACTAAGGGTCTAGTTATGATTTTTTGATGCGGACACCTCTTCACTGGGAATTGCACAGGTTGCTAATTTTACAGAAGCTGAGAGTAACAGGCCACAGCAACCAGGGCTAGATATAGACAAGTAAACTACAAGTGTAGCAATTACCGCTATCCTCTGAGCTAGCTAGACACCCACTACAATGAAACTTGATGATTGATCTTTCTTCTGTTTATTATTTGTATATCTGCTCCTCCCTGGTGGGAGGACTTAAAAAAATGCAGTGGGTTGTGGCTCATGGGTCCCCGTGATCCACTACATCCAACTTTCCGATTGGCAGAAAGTGAATAGAAGAGAGACTCTTTGGGCTTGTGTACACTGGCACTTTACAGTGCTGCAAATTTCTCGCTCAGGGGTATGAAAAAATACCCCCGTGAGCACTGCAAGTTTCAGCACGGTAAAGTGCCAGTATAGACAGTGCACCAGTGCTGGGAGGTATTCCCCTCATGGAGGTTTTTTTTTTTTTTTTTTTTTTAAGGCCGTAACTACATAGACACGTTAAAAGTGCTGCCGCAGCCAGTGCTTTAGTGTTGCTAGTGAAGCCATGACCTTTGTCACACAAACATTGCTGCTGCCTATCCCTCTCCTACTTTGGGATTTGCTAGAGGCACGGGAGCTGTCTCTAGCTGCATTGAGTCCATGGTAAATACTCTGTGGGGTGGGAAGTCTAATCAACAAATTTAGCAACATGTGAAGACTGAGCTTATTTACATGATAGAGAAACATATGAAAGTTATTCCATTAGAACCAGGTTAGTAAGGATGTCAGTCCTTCAGGAGCACTTTAACTGCATTAACTTTTAAATCCTCTTCACTCTTTGTTCAGGATATCTGGGCAGCAAGGACAAGGTGGGAGAATAATCAGTTTTCCTTTTTCTCTGTCAGTCCACTTTGGCTTAAAATATATTTGCCTTGCCAGGAGAACTTGCATGCTACTATAATAGCCTCTATAAAGCTTCTCTCTGCCTTCACTCTGAGGCATTGTTTCCTTCAAGGGATGGATCAAACTAGCTATTAAGATCCTTCTGCATTCAATCTGAATGGTTCCCTCCACTGCCAGGGCCGTCAGCAATAATGCTCTGGGGAAACTTACAAGCCAACACTGAATAGAAATTACCTGGTACTTTCAGGCATTTCTTCCTTGTGCGTAGCTCTAACGAGGTATTGTAGAGACTTGGAAGAAAGCTAATCAGATGCCTAACCTCTCTCGCTGCAGGTGTTTCCATGTGGCCTTCACTGGAGAAGGTAAATCATAGCTGATTGACTGGGACATTCTGGGAAGCAGGGCTTCTGTTTTTAGTTTCATGTGAATTGTCATGCTCTGTCAGCCCATTGGCTCCTCTAGTTTGATATCTTCTGGTCAATGCTTGATGAAGCCTCACAAAAACCCTCTACTGCCAATGAACCTGGCTAGCTGGGAAACTGCTGTGGCCTGGTAAGCAACTTTCCACCTCTCCGAAGCTCCACTTCCATGCAAGCACCAGGCTGGCTTATTCTCTGAAACATGAGGGGTTACCCTTAGCTGTAACTGCTCATAATTGATTCGTATTAGAGTCCTCTGACATTGTTTGGTTTTCCTGGAGCAGAGTTCCAGTGGTGGCTGGTTAATTTCCTAAATGTTTCCTTGCTTGTTAAATTTTCTGCCATTATTTGTTTAGCAATGTCTTTAGGAAGGCTTTCTTCATTGACTTGTTCAGGCTATATCTACGCTACGCAGCTTTTAGTGACATGGATGTCAGTACAGCCGTGCCGCTAAAAGTCATGCCGTGTAGCTGCTGTTTGTTGGCTCTCCTGCTGAAAAACTTCCACACCCAATGAGCGGCATTTGTGTTGTCGGCACTGGCACTTGTCACGGCAAAACTTTCTTTTGTCTTTCGGGGGGAGGACACCCCTGACAGACAAAAGTTTTGTCATTCAATTACCAGTGTAGACATATCCTCAGTCTAGTCTCGTGCATAAGAATCAGATGCCAAATGACTTGCACCCATTTGAGCTGTGTGCTGATATCAAGATGGCACTAATTTTGGCATATCACTGAGAATGGCTTTTCCAAGTATAATTTCTTTCTCCTCTTTGTGTTATTAAACATCAAGCCTGTCTAACTGATTTCCTACTCACTTTGGGGCTCTTTGAAATTACCAAATCTCCAGTGCTATATCGACCTGTTATCACTTCTCCTCCAAGTTGATTGGGACTAAGTTTGTTTTTCTGCAGTCTTTCTTGTAGGGGCCAGAATGACTACTTGATTTCATAGTGCCCTTCAGTCAGCCCTGAATAAATGTATTAAGTCCCAGTATAGGATCTTCAGGGCCTTCTGAATAAAGAGGCAGGTGCTACCAACTGCTTTAGACTAACATTTGACTCTCAATCTCTGGAAGACTTTCAGCGGATATGAAATAGTTCATATCTTCCTATTTGTAGCAGGTCCCTGTTACAATGATAAAGCCATTAGCCATTAATCCTCTTTTCCATCCAGTGAGGCAAATGAGTGTTTATCCATATTTTGATGTAAAGCTGGAGAAATGGAGGCAGAGTCAAAGTGGGCTACACAGTCAATTTAGCCAGGACTAGAATGCAGGAAATCAATAGCTTCTAATTCAGGAGTTGGCAGCCTTTCAGAAGTGCTGTGCTGAGTCTTCATTTATTCACTCTGATTTAAGGTTTCGCGTGCCAGTAATACATTTAACGTTTTTAGAAGGTCTCTTTCTATATGTCTGTAATATATAATTAAACTATTATTGTATGTAAAGTAAATAAGGTTTTTAAAATGTTTAAGAAGCTTCATTTAAAATTAAATGAAAATGCAGAGCCCCCCGGACCGGTGGTCAGGACCTGGACAGGGTAAGTGCCACTGAAAATCAGCTCATGTGCTGCCTTTGGCATCATGCCGTAGGTTGCCTACCCCTGTTCTAATCCATGTCCTTGGATGACTAAGCACCATGTGTTGGATGTCATATGGACTGTATATGTACATTGTGTTCTTGTGCTTATACCACTAGTGCATGCACAGCTGCATGCAGCCCCTGCCTGGATACTGATTTGCCTTTTGTACTTGGGTGCTTTTTCACGTGCATGAAGAGGGAAATCCCCCTTTGCTTATGCCCCATTTTGTTCAGACTGTGTGCTGGCATTTTTAATTACACTTAACTTTATAATGGCTTGTTTTCATCCCTCACTGGGAGAGGCAATGTGTGATCCACTATAGAAAGAGCACTTTACTAAGTGTTCCTAAAGCTAGCTCAAAATTGGTTCACAAGGTCAGGAGTTGTGGGGTACTTCAGAGCAGTGGTTCTCAAAGTTTTGTGTTGGTGACCCCTTTCAGAGAGCAAGCCTCTGAGTGTGGACCATTCTAAATGCTGGAGGCAAAGCAGGGTGTGGGATGGAGGCTGACAGCGTGTGACCCCCATGTAATAACCACGTGACCCCCTGAGTGGTCCTGACCCCAGTTTGAGAACCCCTGGTTTAGAGCATGGGTCTGGTCATGGCTGTTGGGTTCTCTTCTAGTGACCTCAATCACGTCACTTTACCAGTGTGTTCCATTTTTACTATTCTGCTAAAAATATTGTGGATCCAGGGCTAGGAGTTTAATTGGTACCTAACGTGTTTTAGCTGTAAATGCAAAGCGAGGGTGCCATCTGCTGGTCCAAACCCCAGTGAGCAGACAGTCCCATCGTTCCATCTACTTCTGTTTTCTGTCTCATATGGTAATATTGATGAGCCTATTCAGATTCGTCTCCTCTAGTTTAAAGGGGAGGGGGGAGCTAAAGGGTTAACGGGTTAGTTACATAATGTCAATTTACTGATGTGTAGGCGGTTGTGTTCTAGGAGCCAGCAGATACAGGGGTTGGTGAGTCCCTAAGGAAAAGCTCGTGTCGGTCATGTCAGGAGCGAGGTGCAATAACTACATTAAAATGTTTGGGGACAGAAGGCGGGTGGGGGCTATTGACATGTGAGCTGCAGCCTGGGGGCGCCTTCCTACAGCGATCTGTCACTGGTGGAGGTTGGAAAAGGTTCAGGCGCCGCGGTTGCACTTGCAATGGTGCCCGCCGGCTCCTTGCTCACCCCTTTGTCCCGAGCGGTGCCGGTGCCTGCACCACGCGAACCCCATGGCACAGGTGCCTCCCTTCAGCCCCCTCGGCCAACTGCGTGCGAAGCCCAGGGGAAGGGCGGAACGCGGTTACAGGGGTGCTGCCTCTACTCGGACGCAGCCGTGTGCCGGACCGGATGTGACGAATGCGATCGTGTTTTCTCCGCGGCTAGCGTGGGCAGGGTGCATTGATCTAAAGTGTCCCCCCCCCCCGGCCGTACGCGGGCGTCTACTTCCGTTTGCGAGGGGGAAGGCGGCGGCGGCGGCGGCTGCGGCTGCTGCTGCCTGAGCCCCCGGGCGAGGTGGGTGTTTGGGGGCCATTAGGGGAGAGCCGGGCCGGGGAGACCTTGGCAAGGGGCTGGGCAGAGGCTGAGCCCAGGGGCGGGACGTTGTGAGCCCAGAGCTGGCGGACGGGCGGGGGGTGTTGAACGGGAGGTTTCGGAGGCTGGGGGGCGGTGCTGAGCTGAGCGGGGGGGAATCTCCTGGGAGGCTGCACGGGGTGATCTTGGAAGGGGGAGGAGAGCAACTGAAACACGGATTTGCCCTCTCCCAATTCCCTGCGAAACAAGAGCTACAACAGCGAGAGCCCTGGCTTGGGCAGGCGTTTCCATCACTCAGGCGAGTGAGGCCAGCAGGAGTCCGGAGTTTGGTTGCTCCTCGCTTCCTAGCTCTGCTGAGGCAGCTTAAGTCTGCCGTTTTTTTTAAATGGCTTGTATGGAAACTTGAAGCCACATTACAGCCTTGACTCAGACGGCTGAGCTTCTATGAAGGGAGAGTTTAGGGTGAAAACAGTATCTAAGTTGTATCTGTCTCAGTTCATACTTGCAGGTTTTCAAGATGTCTGGCCAGAGAAAATGCCCTGATTGTGGCTCCTCTGAAATTGTGGAGGATGCACATTATGCTCAGAACCAACTGGTGTGTGCTGACTGTGGGTTTATCCTCACTGAGGGGCTCTTGACAACCACTTTCCAAGATGAAGAACATTTACAAGGTCAAGTAAACACTGACAACAATATGTCAAAATCCGCAGGGCTTTGTGTAAATGGCATGAAAAGTCATCGCGTAATCATGAGGACAGGGAGGCAGAGATTTCAAACAAAAAAACCCCACCCATTACTCAGAGTTTTGGAGAATATTTTAATCAAAAGTCTTTTTTGCCCTAAAAACTGTGCAGAAAGGAGAGTAGGAGATATATTGCTGTTTTAAACTTTACAAAATCCCCAAGAACAGCAGGCCTGGACAGATGTCTCTTAATCCACCTTTCTTCCCCCAAATCAGAGAGATCATAAATTTGACTCCCTTCCTCCACCTATATTACAAACCATTAGTCCTAACTATGAGAGTTTCTGCAGACTTATCTTGCTTCTGTAGTCCTGGTTTTAACTTATTTCTCCAACATGCAGAGATTGCTTTGGCTGTCTGCAGAAACATTCAGCTACCTTTTTATGTAAAAATGCCACAATATAAAATGGTAATTTTTAAAAAAACATAAGAATCATGGAATTCATGACCTTTTGAGGGAAAATAATCATGATACAGCATCAATGAAACCTGCACTTGAGTCTTATAAGTAGAGGCCCTACTGTGAAATCTGGTCTTTTGTGTGTTTTTATTCTATACTGGGGTTGGCAACCTTTCAGAAGTGGCGTGCCAAGTCTTCAATAATTTAAGATTTCACGTGCCAGTAATAAATTTTACATTTACAGGGGCCCCCCGACAGAGCCCCAGACTGGCAGCAGGCTGAGCAGGGCTGGTGGCAGGGACCCCGGCTGGCAGGAGCCGACAGACAGAACTCCAGACCAGCAGCATGCTGAGCTGCTTAGCCAGCTGATGGTCTGGAGTTCTGGCTGCCAACTCCAGCTGCCAGGCTGGGGTTCCATTCACCCAGGCTGGCAGCAGGAAGAGTGAGGCTGTTGGTCTGGACCCCAGACTGGCAGCGCTGGCGGCAGATGGAACCCCAGACCGGTAGCGCACTGAGCTGCTCAGCCCGCTGCCGATCTGGGGTGTATCAGACCTAAAGCGCAGAAGTTCTTGGTACACCACTTTCATAAGTTTATTCACTGTAATTATAATAGCTCTAAAAGACCACATCATTTGCTGGCAATCTGTAGAGAATCAAAGAATCGAATTGCCTATGAGAACTGAACACCATTCACCTTAGAGAGTGAGGGAGGATCTCTTTTTAGTTCAGGATTGAGGCAAATGGCATGAGGCATGCTTGAGAGAGCCTGCACTGTTGTTGTCTATGCTGCTGGTACCTGTTCTGTGGATAGAAAGAGAGTGACCAGCCTTGGAAACTGAAATCTGGTGTCTTCAGTAGCACCAAGCTCACTCTCCACTCCACCCCTGAAAGTGGCTGCTTTGCCTGATGCTTGTTGTTTTCCAGAAGTGACGTATTCACGCAGTACCGGCCAGAATGAGCAGCTGAGCCGCTGTAAGCTACGAGGTGAGAGCTTTTATTTAATGATTCCTTTCTTGCAGCACTAAAACTCTGCATGATGCTCTGGCCGAGAAGAGGCTATCATTCAGATTGTACAATCTGTTCCTCATACCTCTCATTTTTCTAAAAGCCACAGGGAGCCTCTAACTTTTCACAAGTGACTAGTTCTGAGCCCAGGGGAATCTTTGGGAAAACCTTTCCGGCTGCATGAAAAGAAATGGGCAAAAGTTGCCGTGGGCAGTTGATAAGGCTTAAGTTGCCACACTACCATGTTGCTCCCACCTGGCTTTGGCTGAGTGTTTGCTGCACTGCAGTATCATGCTGAGGTGCGGTTAAAGAAATGTTTTGTACAAATGTTAAAAGCATCATGGTGTTTTCCCACAGGGATCAAGCGTGTCCAGGATCTCTGCAAAGTCCTCTATCTCCCAGCTGTGTTTGAAGACACAGCCCTGTCCTATTTCCAGCGAGCAATTGAACACCCCTCCTTCCACTTAGTCAGCTTGGAGAAGAAGGAGATTCTGGTAGGCTGCTGTGTCTTTGTGACCTGCCGGCAGCACAACTGGCCCCTGACCATGGGTACTATCTGCTCCCTGCTCTACGCAGACAAGGAGTTGTTTTCCAGCGTCTACCTCTGCGTCCTGAAAGAGCTTGAACTGAATGTGCCAGCCCTGAGCCTGATGGATCTGGTGAAGACATACCTTAACAGGTAATGTAACCATCTGACACCATTCATAATAGAGGATCCAAATGGCTTCCAAATGATATAGGCATAACTAAGGCCAGGTCTACGCTACGAGATTAAATCGATTTTAGATACGCAATTTCAGCTACGAGAATAGCGTAGCTGAAATCGAATATCTAAAATCGATTTACTCACCCGTCTTCACCGCGCGGGATCGATCCGCGCGGCTCGCTGTGTTGAATCTGGAAGTCCGGTCGTCTAGCTGGAGTTCCGGAATCGATCTAAGCACGCTCTGGGATCGAGATATCGCGTCCAGACCAGACGCGATATTTCGATCCCCGAGCAATCGATTTTAACGCGCCGATCCGGCGCGTAGTCTAGACGTGGCCTCTAACACAGCCGCCCATGGGCTGAAAGACTACAACCATGGACACATCAAGCTGTACTACCATGGAATGGGGGTAGCTTTGGCCAAGAACATTAAGGCAAAGCTTTGTCCCCTGTGATCTTTATAAGTCCATACATGGCAGAGGGGACTTCTGTTTTAGAGCCCTGTCTGAAAGGCCCACATTCAGTTTATCTGATCAGAACAATGAAGAGCTGTTTTGATCCTACTGAGATTTAGACTTGTGGCCATAGTGTTTCACAACTGGAGCGCAGCCCCGGTAAGTGTTGTGTTCATGTGAATACGTCCATGTGTTCTTGTATTGACTGGGATACAAAATAAAGCTGCCTCCTGTATTGCTGCAGACTAACCACTCCTGGTGACGTAAGACAGATGGGAAGCCAACTCTTAGGTGGCTTTTCTGATCCCAGAGTGCAGGGGGAGGCCAGTTTGTTCTGTTTTGTACAGTGCCTGTCAGGATGGGGGTCCTGGTCAATGACTGGTGCTCCTGGGGGCTATGGCAATATAAATAAATAATAATAAACATCTTTGGGCACTAAATCTGTAACCCCTTTTGTGCTACTGCTAGTGAGGTTACAGTTAAACAGCCTATATTCTGCTTCTCTAACTTACACTGTAGAATTCTACCTGGATCTACTGTGTTAGTGTTCTTAAACAGCTGCCATATTCTACCAGACTGCATTTCAGTGTCAAGTTAAGCAACCCTTGCATATTGTTTGCTTGCAAAGTGCTTTGGGATGAAGTGCTATAAAAATGCCACTTGTGAGGCAGTGTTGTCTTGTGATTAGAGCAGGGGACATGCCAGGTTCTTGGACTTGTGTTTATTCCCAACTCCACTGTTGACTTAGTGTATCAGCTTGGTGTGGAGAGACTTTACCTGTCTGCTTCCATTTTTCCATATGTAAAAAGGACCAGTGCTCACCTAAGTCCTAGGTGTGTTTGGTGAATGGGCTGCAAGGCTTATAGTGCCATTATTGTAAGAAAAGTGACTAAGTATAAATATCGCCTCTGTTTTTAACAGATCTGCTCCCCATGTAGCTGGTTACCAGCTCATCTGGTTTAATTATGGTAGCTCTGTTCTGTTTGTACTGCTGTTAGTGAGCAGGCTGGGTTCTACTGGGCATAATAAAATTATCAAACTACATTCCAGTTAAAGAATTTTTTAATATTGGAGATGTTCTAGCTAGAAAGCCCAATCTTGAGTGTCAGAGCGCAGGGGAAATTTGCAGTGCTGGCAGTTAGAAAAGCCAGAAGTATTAACAAACAAGATATTTAAGTCTTTCCTCTTCTATATCTAAAAAAGTGTGCTGTCAGTCTTCAATCCCTCTGCTTTTTGTGGTCTCTCATCTCCCTCTGTGTGCGTCTTTCACTCACACATACTGTATACCTTCTACACTGTAAATTCGTTGGTTTTTGCCCTCTGTCCATCACCATGGTATCTCAGCCTCCCTAAATGTTGTAGGTGAGTGACAAATTCAGGCTAGAAATTAGATGCACATTTTTAACAGTGAGAGTAATTAAGTAGTGGAACAATTTGCTGAGGATTGTGGTGGATTCTCCATCACTGCCAATTTTTAAATCCATGTTGGATGATTTTTAAAGCATCTGCTCTAATACAAACTGAACTGAGTCAGGGTAGTCCTATAGCCTGTTAAAACAAGAGGTCAGACTAGAAAAGAGCCCTTCTGGCCTGGTAATCTGAGTGGTCTCAACAGCCATGAGACTTGTTGCTTCTCTCCCTTTGTCTCGAGACTCATAGGATTGGCTAGAACTTCACTTCTTTCTTCTTGCCCTCTCTTCCTGTTTGAGGCCCAGTGATGTAGTCCTTGCTCACCTACAGCAGAAAGTGAATGTGTGGAAAGCCTGTCCGAGGTCTTGCATTTCTCCTGGAAGGTCTAGCCAGCTGTTGGCACTGCACATATCAATAATAACCTGTGTAAACCAAGCAAATTGGCTGGGGAGCCTGAGGATGAATATGGGAGCCACCCAAGGCCCTTTGCAGAGAGGACTGCACTTTGATGTGTGTGTTGCCCTTTGGAAGCCTCCGACAGTGCTGTGGCCATGTAATACCTAGGGCCCTACCAGATTCACAGTCCTGAAAAACACGTCACAGACTGTGAAATCAGCCCTTCCCCAGGAAATCTAGCTGTTGGAGGGGAGAGGGAGAGTCAGGGCTGAGGGTGCCCCAGCTCGGGGCTCCTAGCTGTGTGACTGGGCTGGGGAGGGATCAGATCCACCTCCGGTTACTCCCCTCTCCCAGCCCAGCTGCAGGAAGCTGCACGGCTATGCTGAAGGCAGTGCAGAAATGAGGATGGCAGTCCTGCAACTCTCTCCCCTCAACAGCTTTGCAACCCCCCGTGACCTCCTTTTGGGTCAGGATCCCCAGTTATAACACCATGAAATGTTAGAGGTAAACATCTGAAAACCTGAAATTGCCCAATTTAAAACCCTTTGGCCATGAAATTGATCAAAATGGACTATGAATTTGGTAGGGCCCCAGTAATACCTGACACCTCCCCTACCCTTGCAACACAATGGACTTAATGATCTAATGGCTTCCTTCTACTTCTGATACCCAGTGCAGCAATATAGCTAATGGGCTCTCTTTGCTCTCTCAGTTTCAAGCTGTTCCAGAGTTCAGCCAGTGTCCCTGCTAAATTTGCTGAGGACAAGGAAAAGATGGTTGCCCGAACAATCCAGATTGTGGAGCTAGCCAGTGAGACGTGGCTGGTGACAGGCCGGCATCCCATTCCCATCGTCACTGCTGCGGCCTACCTTGCGTGGCAGTCACTGCAACCTGTGGGGCGCCTGACATGCACCTTCCCTCGCTTCTGTAAGCTGGCAGGCACAGACCTACCCCCACCGGCCCACCTGAGGCTGAAGGAGCTTAACGACATCCTCCTGAGAATGGCCTCCCAGCTGGCCTGGCTGCGTGTGCTCAACGTGGACAAAAAGACTGTGGTCAAACACATCGGGGACCTGCTCCAGCACCGACACTTCCTGCTGAGAAGCTCCTTTAGCTCAGGAGACACTGAGGATCAAAGTGCCACAGCAGCAGGCAATGGCTCTGAGAGTTCACCACAAGCTGCAGGGTGCTCGACCCAAGCTGAGGGCTGCCAGCCTGGGGGCAAACAGAAATGCAGCAGTGTACAGAGGCCTTTGCTGCCACCATGCCTTATAAACCCCAGGAAGAGACTTCGAACAGCAGCCCTGAGCCCATCAGACCAGGCTATCACTGGAGACGAGGCCATTTCGGACAGCGAAATAGAGCAATACCTGCGGAGCCAGGAGGAGATGCAGGAGTTCAGAAAGGCCCAGGCATGGCACTGAACTGAGTTCTCAAGAGCAACATGGACAAAGGCACTAAGAACTAGCTACCTGAAGCAAAGGTATGAATTCTACAGCACAGCTGTCTGTGGCACTGCTAGTGGACATGCTTCCCACTGGAGAAATAGGATAATGGGGCCTCTTAAGCATTCCATGCTATGGGGAGGAGTTGTAAGTTAATGACAATATGCTCTCCTAGTTCTGCTGGGCCAGAAAATTAAAATACCAGAATGACTTCCTAACTGAGACTTTCCTAGGGAAACTGTTTTTAGTGTGTTAGAAATAATCATCACAGCTACCAGAAATGCCTTCAGGATGTTCTCTTACCAATTTACAGTTAGTCATTTTGTTGAAATCCAGATGTCCTGGTGCAGCCCTTACAAGTGAGTTTAACTTGTCTGTGTACTGATCAAAGGCGGTGGCAGTAGCATGGGGAAGTAATTCTATTGTGCCTGTCAATAGAAACATTTAGATTTCTTGCTGTTGTATCTGGGCATGACAATTCCAGCTTGGCAAAAAGGCTGTTGATCTGTGTGGTTTTGGTTAGGACTAATTGCTTTGCATTTCCTGTCCTAAATTGTAGAATTATTTGGTGAGAAGGGCCCTTGAATAGTCCAGCCAGTTCATTTCTCAGGGCTGCTCAGTGGCGCACAAGCCTTCTATTACTTATTATAGAGCAATATCAGGGTTATGCATTTACCTTTGGAGATATGGAGGAGAAAAGAGTACTTTTTTCTGTCTAAAACAGAGTAACACCTGGTGAAATTTTCGCTCAGTGTTCCCAGCTTGCTGTTTGGCACTTGGTTCATTTGAGTTCCTTTCCATGAAGTGGGACCCTGCCATTGTTGTTTCACTAGAGCTCAGCTGCATTGTTTGTGATTTAGTAGAACTGCCACTTTCATTTGCTGTTAAGGGTTTTTTCAAAATGTAGTGCCTGTTTCCCTTGGTGAGCAATATGAACGCCCCGTGTTTTAGACCATGTGTGGGCATCACGCTACAAGATCTGTCTTGGGGCCACTACAGATAGTGGGTGGGTTGGATTGGATAACAGAGACATCTTTAATAATACTGTTGGGAATCTAGCATTGCCCTCTACCTAGTAAGGAAAACAGTTCTGACCTTGGCTGTTAAATGTATTATGTGAAACTGCTGGAATTTTGAATCCTTTCTTTGTATGATTATGGCGCCAGTTGTTGATATCTAAGTTCAGCCAAATTCAATAAAAGAAATGACCTTGCTGTGCTGAAGGGTCTGTCATGTATTGGAGATCAAGGGCCTAAAACAAGCAACATCACTTCTCAGTAGACTTGCAAATCTTTAATATATTAAAAACAAAACATATCTGCTAGAAACATTCGGTTTATATCAAAAATGCAACCCCCCCACCCAACCCTTTAAACATATTTTCTTTGGCACTTTTTCCCCGCTCCCTCCCCCGTGTATATTGCAAGAAGCTCTGTTGATATGTCATTTGCTTGTAATGTAAACAGACAAAATAAGTGTAATACAAAGCTTTTATATAATACTGTCACAGTGCAGCAAGCATATAACAAGTTCAGCATCAGCATCTGATTCAAATTGTATTAAATACAAAGCACGTTTAAAAGGGGGAAGTCTAATAAGGCCGGGAGGTAGTAGCACTGCAGTGTAAGCCCATTGGTCTTTCAGCAGTAGAGGGGGTGAGGGGGTTCAGAATGGAGAGGAAGAAATAGAGAAAAATCTGTTAAGTGCTTTATAATCCATTAACTCCTGCATCTTTCCACCCCAAATTTCTTAGAAATGGTGTGGACATGAGCACTGGCTTGTGGCTGAATGCTGGCTCCATGCGTGCCTTCTAGCACTTCAGTCCATAACTAACCCCTTGGGAGGTAGGTAAGTGTCAATACCCATTTTTACAGGGGCACAGAGATTGTGACTTGTCTTCAGCCACAACGGGGAGTCTGTATCAGAGCTGGGCTTAGAGTGCAGGAGGTTCCTGGCTTGTAGTTCTGTGTCCAAGGCAACGTGCCCCACTCTTCTAATCCTCCTTTGATTTCAAGTGGGACAAAAGCAGCCAAAATAGCAGAACAATTAAGGCACTGGGTCTCCCTGCTGACTACAGGCACAAGGGTAAAATTATCTTCTCTGAACTGCACTGCGGGTCTCTTCTCAGCTAACCTATGGTCAAAACTCCTCTTGAAAGGCAAACACAAATTCTGTGTAGGGAATGAGTGCCAAACAGCAGGACAGAGGGGAGAGGAGAATTCTAAGGGCTGTTTCTTCATCCGCTGGTTAGGGTATGAAATTACTGGTGGTTTGAGTACCCCAGTTCAATGCCTCACAGGCTAAAGATGCTGTTTTCTCCTCATGAGTTCTCATTATGTTTCTTTAGTGATATGTGGTGGAATTGGCAGCAAATCTCAGCTCATGCTACCACACAGGAACGTATTGCTGGGCACTGTTTTGAATAGCAACTTCCTTTTTTAGGGGAGATTTTTCTATAAACATTTTAACCAAAGGCTCCTTTTCAACACCAGGCTCTGCGACCTCTCTGTGTTCATAGTGAGAAGCTGCTCTATATTTTACACTAGAAAAGCGGTACTTGATCTTTTTGTATTGGACAAACAAGTGCTTAGCCAAGTACCAGCCCTTTTAAAAACATATTAGGAAGGATGTGTTATATATACACTTACCTAATTCAATTTTTCTCTGTGCGGCTGTAAGCATGTGGCCTGAACAATTGCCCTACCAGTTTAGCAAGGTTCTTTTCACTTAATAGAACCAGCCCTAGTCTGTAAAATGTTCTTTCCTCTTGGATCGGTAGATTCTGAATTACCTAGTCACCTTAAGTAAAATGTTTTGCTTCAAGAGCAAAAAAACATTTTTGAACATGCTAAACGGGATTTATGGGCAAGTATCGATATCTGTACCTCTGTCCACTGTACAACTCTTTGGTTCCCTCTCGAGTAACACCTGACATACAAGGCATGAGACTTTCACATTGAGTGTAACGTACATACAAAATAATGCCCCTGCTGTTTCATTGATGGAAGCCTCTTTGTTGCAGCCAACAACCTTTTTGCATAGCACGGGCTTCTGAGGGCGTTTAACCCAGCTCAAGAGCAGTTTTCCTGCAGTGATTTTAGCGTCTGTCATATGCAGACAATTTACTTTGCTTGGAGCTTTTTCTTACCTCTTGTTCATTTTTAACTATGCTTTTACTTTGGTAGCTCAGTAACCCATAGGGCTAAATATACATTTAAGAACAGTCAGAGCAAATACTTGTCATTTCAGTCTCTTTCTGAAAATGTGTTTTTCGTAAGGATGAAACAGCCACATCTCTACTGCAGCGTCTTTGCATGAAGGAGCTAGTTCTGGTCTACAAACTGACACTGGATGGCAAAAGTAAGTTCTTGCCAAAACTCCTAAGGGGAGACTCGCTGCTCATAGAACACCGACCGTGTAACATGGAGGCACTTCATCAGCTACCAGTCAGTCTATACATATATACATACAATAATATAGATTTGAAAAATAAACATTTTTCTTCTGTATATTTATAAAATAGCATTTAGAATCAGTCTCATGTGACATGCAGAAGTGATTAAAATAAGATTGCTCCTCAGCAGCCTGAATTGCAATGATTGTCTTTCACCTTAAGATCTTAGTGCTCCTGTGTCCATTGAGAATTAGATGAGGCTTGTTGATGTGCTCTGATTCTCTCTCCATTCCAGCACCCAGGTGGAACAAGACCCACCGTTACCCGCTGATTGATAGAGGAATTAAAACATTCTGGACAGTACCACCCAGGCCCCTGTAGTGCACTTCCATGTTTATAACATACTTAGACTCGGATGGAAGATGCCTTCAGTTAGCAGCGCCACACCCTGCCACTGGCTGAGCGAGCTGCTCCTTTGCCTGAAGAGAAACATGCTGGGATACTCTAGCTGCCCAGGCCCTTCAGTGCTCTAGACGGTCGTTTCGCTCTTCCAGAGGCCCGTCTTCATGCCAACCATGCTCTCTGCACTGGTGAGGTTTATATCATACTTACTGCCTTTCAGCCCCCCATTCTGGTTGGTCATGTTGAGCGGGTAGGATCTCCGCTTAGTCTCTTTCTCAATGGTGTGGGCCTGTTTGAGGTTGTCCCTGCTAGCGCTTTTCCTCTGAGCTCGGCTGAAGTCAGGACCCTGATGGCCACTGCTACCACCGTCGCTCCCTTCGGATTGGGTCAGAGAAGCATCCCCTTCCTGCACCACTGCTCCCCTCGGTCCTATACAGCTGTTGTTCAGGGGGCTGTTTCTGCTGCTGTGGTAGCTCTCGGAATGGCTGTTGTGGAGGCTTCCACTCTCACTGGAGGGGTGATCTGAAGAAGGCCCCCGAAGCACTTTCAAGCGGTGGTGCTTCCCCTCCCGGTACTGCTTAGTTCTGCTCTTGTGGTTCCTGCGCCCATGTATGTTGTTAGCATACCTGGCCGCGCTGGCGTTCTTGTTGTTGGCCGGCTCAATCTCTTCGTAGCAGACTGGCCGTGGTAGGGGGCAGCTCTCTGCCTGGTTTTGAGCCACCTGCAGGTTGGTGAGCTTGCAGTGGCCCACGGTAGAATTGGTGCTGCTGGGTGAGGAAGAGGACTTGATGGAATGAGCCACCTCGGGGTTGCACCCGATGAAGATCTGTGAGCCCTCCTCTGCTGCCATGCCCGGGTGGACATACGCTTGCATGGGCTGCGCATTCCTGTAGGATGGGCAGCAGGCAAACCAGGAGTTCTGCACGTCTCGACGCCGGGCACAGTGGTGGATGAAGATGAAGAGCCCCAGTGCCACAGCTGTTATCCCATAGAGGCAGCTAAAGATCACATTCAGGTACCAGCGCTGGGACACGGCCATGGCCCCAAATGTCCACAGCGCAATGTACGAGAAATGGGTGATCAGCAGTGCCCAGAACTGCATTTTCAATGAGTAGACACCATCCGCGTCGGCGCTGTGTGTCCCGGAGTTAAGGGTGACTGAGATGGAGCCTGAGTCTGTCAAGAGATTGCTGCTGCCACCCAACCTGGGGGGGATCTCAAGGGGCACTGGAGGGTCTTTTTGATTCTTTGACTGGCACCAGATGTTGACCCCAGTACATAGGAAGTAAATCCAAGTGATGACCAAAATGAAAGCCACAGGAACGTAGAAAGCCCCAAGGCTTGGCCGCCACACCAGCCAGCAGCTGTAGGGGAGAGAAGAGCTTAAGAGTCTGCCTTGGCCCTGCCAATGCTTCATCTAGTCATCAATATCTCAGGGGCCAGCCTGTGAGTAGATCTGGGACTGGGGCACTATTCACATTTCACAGGTAAGGAAACACATCCAGTGCTGGGATTAATATGGGTTTCTGGATCCTAGATTCCTTCTGTAAGCGCTAAGAATATAAGAATGACCGTACCGGGTCCGACCAAAGGTCCATCCATCCCAGTATCCTGTCTACTGACGGTGGCCAATGCCAGGTGCCCCAGAGGGAGTGAACCTAACAGGTGACAATTGAGCGATCTCTCTCCTGTCATCTCTCTCCACCTCTGACAAACAGAGGCTAGGGACACCATTCCTTACCCATCCTGGCTGATAGCCATTTATGGACTTAACCACCATTAATTTATCCAGTTCTCTTTTAAACACTGTTATAGTCCTAGCCTTCACAACCTCCTCAGGCAAGAAGTTCCAAAAGTTGACTGTGCGCTGTGTGAAGAAGAACTTCCTTTTAGTTGTTTTAAACCTGCTGCCCGTTCATTTCATTTGGTGACCCCTAGTTCTTGTATTATGGTAACAAGTAAACAACTTTTCCTTATCCACTTCACTGTTTACCCCTTTCTCCAGATCATTTATGAATAAATTGAAGAGGATTGGTCCTTGGGGAACACCACTAGTTATCAGTCTCCATTCTGAGAATTTACCATTAATTCCTACCCTTTGTTCCTTGTCTTTTAACCAGTTCTCAATCCATGAAAGGACCTTCCCTTTTATCCTATGACAACTTAATTTACGTAAGAGCCTTTGGTGAGGGACCTTGTCAAAGGCTTTCTGGAAATCTAAGTACACTATGTCCACCATATTCCCCTTGTCCACATGTTTGTTTGACCCCTTCAAAGAACTCTATTAGATTAGTAAGACACAGTTTCCCTTTACAGAAACCATGTTGACTTTTTGCCCAACAATTTATGTTGTTCTAGGTGTCTGACAGTTTTATTTTTTACTATTGTTTCGACTAATTTGCCCGCTACTGATGTTAGACTTACCTGTCTGTAATTGCCGGGATCACCTCTAGAGCCCTTTTTAAATATTGGTGTTACATTAGCTAGCTTTCAGTCACTGGGTACAGAAGCAGATTTAAAGGACAGGTTACAAACCCTAGTTAAGAGTTCCACAACTTCACCTTTGAGTTCTTTCAGAACTCTTGGGTGAATGCCATCCGGTCCCAGTGACTTGTTAATGTTAAGTTTATCAATTAATTCCAAAGCCTCCTCTTGTAACACTTCAATCTGTGATGGTTCCTCAGATTTGTCAGCTACAAAAGCTGGCTCAGGTTTGGGAATCTCCCTAACATCCTTGGCCGTGAAGACTGAAGCAAAGAATCCATTTAGTTTCTCTGCAATGATTTTATAATCTTTAAGCGCTCCTTTTGGATCTCGATCATCGAGAGGCCCCACTGGTTGTTTAGCAGGCTTCCCGCTTCTGATGTACTTAACACTTTATTACCTTTTGAGTTTTTGGCTAGCCATTCTACAAACTCCTCTTTGGCTTTTCTTATTACATCTTTACACTTAATTTGGCAGCGTTTATGCTCCTTTCTATTTACCCCACTAGGATTTGACTTCCACTTTTTAAAGGAAGTCTTTTGATCTCTCACTGCTTCTTTTACATGGCGGTTAAGCCATGGTGGCTCTTGTTTAGTTCATTGACTGTTTCTCTTAATTTGGGGTATACATTTAAGTTGGGCGTCTATTACGGCTTCTTTAAAAAGCACCCATGCAACTTGCAGGGATTTCACTTTAGTCACTGTACCTTTTTAATTTCTGTTTAACTAATCCCCTCATTTTTGCATAGTTCCCCTTTTTGAAATTAAATGCCACAGCGTTGGGCTGTTGAGATATTTTTCCCACCACAGGGATGTTATGTTATGGTCCCTATTTCCGAGCGGTCCTGTTATTAGTTACCTCTCGGACCAGCTCCTGTGCTCCACTCAGGACTAAATCTAGAGTTGCCTCTCCCCTTGTGGGTTCCCCTACCAGCTGCTCCAAGAAGCAGTCATTTAAAGTATTGAGAAATTTTGTCTCTGAATTTTGTCCTGAGGTGACATGTTCCCAGTCACTATGGGGATAATTGAAATCCCCCACCATTATTATTGACTTCTTAATTTTGATAGCCTCTCTAATTTCCCTTAGCATTTCATCATGACTATTACTGTCCCGGTCAGGTGGTCAATAGTAGATCCCTAATGTGTTGTTCTTATTAGAGCATGAAATTTCTATCCATAGAGATTCTATGGAACATGTGGATTCACTTAAGATTTTACTTCATGTGATTCTACATTTTCTTTCACATACAGTGCCACTCCCCCCGCACAACCTGTTCTGTCCTTCCAATATATTTTCACCCTGGAATGATTGTGTCCCATTGATTGTCCTCAGTCCACCAGGTTTCTGCGATGTGTATTATATCAATATCCTCCTTTATCACGAAGCACTCTAGTTCACCCATCTTATTATTTAGACTTCTAGCATTTGTGTACAAGCACTTTAAAAACTTGTCAATGTTTATTTGTCTGCCCTTTTCTGATGCGTCCAATCTGGCTCTTACATTATCCTTTTCCATCCTCTGTGCCTAACTGTAACCTAGAGAAGTCTGTGTCCGATCCACATGCTCCTCCGCAGCAGTTGGCTTTCCCCCATCTCCTAGTTTAAAAACTGCTCAGCAACCTTTTTAATGTTAAGTGCCAGCAGTCTGGTTCCACTTTGGTTTAGGTGGAGCCCATTCTTCCTGTATAGGCTCCGCCCATCCCAAAAGTTTCCCCAGTTCCTAATGAATCTAAACCCCTCCTCTCTACACTGTCGTCTCATCCACACAGTGAGATTCTGAAGCGCTGCCTGCCTACCTGGCCCTGCGTGTGGAACTGGGAGCATTTCTGAGAACGCCACCATAGAGGTCCTGGATTGCAGTCTCTTCCCTAGCAGCCTAAATTGGCCTCCACGACATGTCTCCTACCCTTCTCTATGTCATCGGTACCTACATGTACCACGACCACCGGCTCGTCCCCAGCACTACACAGAGGTCTATGCAGATGCCTTGAGAGAGCTGCAACCTTCGGACCAGGCAGGCAAGTCACCATATGGTTCTCCTCCCATTACTAACACCTGCTGTTTCCTAGTGACTCGAGTTCTCTCCCCTGGAGAGGTAACCTCAGTGTGAGAGGCAACCCCAGCACCATCTGGAAGGAGGGTCCCAACTATGGGAAGGTTTTCCTCTGTTTCCCTGCGCCTTTCATCCTCCTCAACAGCACAGGGCTGTCTGACAATTCTACAGTGTCCTGGAAAGCCTCATCAACATACCTCTCTGCCTCCCTTAGCTCCTGCAGTTCCGCCACCCTGGCCTCCAAAGCCCAGGAGCTCCTTGCACTGAATCCACACAGACACCACCTACCCACAGGGCAGGTACTCATATCTGCTGGGCTTCTGCCTGCATGGTCTCCTAGTCACTGACATGGTTTTGTTTCAAGCGTGATGTCTTAAGCAACAGCAAGGGGCCCTTGCCCCTTCCAAACTCCCTGTTAGCAGCCCCATGTCACTTGTGCACTGCTACATATAGCCCTGGCCTGCTGGGGTAGCCACACCCACTGATGAAGGCTCAGCCAATCAACAGAGGCTTCTAGTTTTCATGCTTTCCCTTGAAGCTCACAGCTTCCACCTGGCAGCCATGGTCCTTCAACCAACCAACCAATCAGATGGACAGACAAGCTCAGCACATGCTGAATAACCCCCAAACACAAAGGCCCGTGCATTATTCAGAAACGGTATTGGCAGTAACGAAGGGGGGTGGGGAGGTGTCAACAGCGTGTTGTAGGAATAGATTCAAAAGCATACGAAGGCTTTTCCCCTTCACTGGCATGGGCACTCATAGAACATAATTCCCTGCTCAGCTCTCACCTCTGCAAACAAAACATACTTGCCTGGTTTCTTGGCAGATTAAATTCAAACCCCGAATCATTTAATTGGGTTGGATTATGGCATGGAAAGATCTTTCATTTCTGGTTCAGAAATAACTAACTTTATAAGAACGGTCGTAGTGGATCAGACCAAAGGTCCATCTAGCCCAGTATCTGTCTACTGACAGTGGCCAATGCCAGGTGCCCCAGAGGGAGTGAAGCTAACAGGCAAGTGATCTCTCTCCAGCCTCTGACAAACAGAGGCTAGGGACACCATTCTTTACCCTTCCTGGCTAATAGCCATTTATGGACTTAACCTCCATGAATTTATCCAGTTCCCTTTTAAACACTGTTATAGTCCTAGCCTTCACAACCTTCTCAAGGCAAGGAGTTCCACAGGTTGATTGTGCGCTGTGTGAAGAGGAACTTCCTTTTGTTTGTTTTAAATCTGCTGCCTATTAATTTCATTTCCGGTATCTGTGACCCCTGTTCTGTATTATTTACTTATTCCAATAACTTTTCCTATTCCCATTTTCTCCACACACTCATGATTTATAATATACCGCTATATTCCCCTCTAGTCTTGCCTCTTTTACCCAAGCTGAAAGACGTCCTACCTCTTTAATCTCTCCTCATTTAGTTGCCCTTTCTAGTGCAGTATACTTTTTTGAAGGGAGGTAGAACCCCATCTGTCCACGTGATTCAGCGATGTGGGGCACCATTGATTTATATTAGGGCACTACAATAGTTGTCAGTCTTATTCTCATATCCTCTTTTTAATGAATTCTAAATCGCGTTTACGTTTTGACTGCCTACTACCCACTCGCGATCGGAGCATCTTCATGAGAAACTACCATGACGACTCCAAGATCTTGTTCCTGACTCGCTAGTGAAAATTAGCCCCTCATCATATTGTATGTATAGTCTGGGTATTTTTTCCGCATATGCTGCATTAACTTTCATTTATCCACATTAAATTTTGTTTGCCAAATCATTATTTTGTGACATACTCTTCTTGAAGTTCGTTCACAGTTCTGCTTTGGTCTTACACTCCACTTGACAGTTTAGTTATCATCTGCAAACTTTGCCACCTCACTTTCTGACCCTTTCTCCAGATCAATTGTATGAAGTAAACTTGAATAGGATGGTCGCTACGGACTGGACCCTCTAGGGAACACCACTAGTTACCCCTCTCCTCTAAATTACCATAATTCTACCCTTGTTCCTGCTTCTTTTAAACCAGTTCTCAAGTCCATGAAGGACCTTCCCTTTTATCCCCAGACAAGCTATAATCTTACCATCAGAGCCCTTTTGTGCTGAGCGGACCTTGTCAAAGGTCCTTTCTGAAAATCTATGTCCACTGGATCCCCCTTGTCCACATGTTTGTTGACCCCTTCAAAGAACTCTAATAGATTAGTAAGACATGATTTCCCTTTACAGAAACCATGTGGACTATTGCTCAACAGTTTGTTTTTCTATGTGTCTGACAATTTTATTCTTAACTATTGTTTTGACTAATTTGCCCGGTACTGATGTTAGACTTACTGGTCTGTAATTGCCAGGATCACCTCTAGAGCCCTTTTTAAATATTAGTGTTACATTAGCTAACTTCCAGTCACTGGGTACTGAAGCTGATTTAAAAGGACAGTTTACAAACTTTCCAGCAGCTGTTTGCTATGGGTGCTGATGCTGTCGGGAAGCCATTCTCTAGCAGCCTGAGGATAACATTCAGCTGCAGCTATAGGATATGAAAGAGCCCAAGTAATGATTTCTGACCTGCCCTGGTCTTGAAATAAGAGTGGATCGTGTCCTGGCACGGTGGGTTTTCGCTTCTCTGCATGTCTCTGATCTACACTGCTGCAACATCAGCCCTTCCTGACCAGGCCCCCTCTCCTCTCTCGAGGCTAAGCACTAGTGCCTAAAAAAGGAGGCAGGTAAAGGAGGAACAATTCACTGCTCCTGTAGCACTTACTAGGGGTTGTTATCCTGGTAATTGTGGATATTGACAGCCGCTGTGATCCCACAGATGATGAGGGGGATCCCGCCAGCAATCAGATAGAATCTGTAACATGAACAAAGCCATGGTTACCCTGCTGCCCCCAGGGAATGTAATCATTTTGGACTGTGCCTGTTTGCAGGTGTTACTCCCTTTATTCCAGCTAGAATTACAGTGCAGGCTGCCTAATCGTTCTCGGCCCTGTCAATTGCTTGTAACTTTCTAAATCTCTTGTCCCAGGGGCTGAACAACTCTGGCTCTGCCATCTTTGAGATGGAGGATATTGGGAGAGAACTACACTTTCCCTCAATTTAAGCTTTCTAGCCCCCACCCTGTTGTCACTATTACTATTGTTTTTTTAAATGGTGCCACCTCTTTGTAAGGAGAGGAAATTGCCCAGCCTGAGAAGCAATAAAAATGGGCTTGAAAAGAAGAGTCTGTATTAGGAAACACTAAGCACATGGATACTTTTCAAGGAAAGACAGCTGCAATGCATGTCACAATTGAAAACCTCTTGCTTAAGTGCTCTGATGCTAGCTGCTGGGCAGTGAATGAGACAGGCTGGGTGCTACTCTCTGTGGCTTTCTCCTGAGCGTGACTCTTGGCAATCGCTTCAAACTAGTAATAGCTGCACCAAAGAGCAATATCTGTACCGTAGCATGGGCCGAGGGGCTGGCTGGGGCACGTCTCCTTCCTGCTGCTGCGGCGCCTTCCACGTCACCTCCTTGTAGATGACTCTGGCCTTCACTGCCATCCACAGAAGAGTGGATAAGGAGGAGTAGTGCAAAATGATGCCAACCTACAGGGCCAGAGGTTACAAAGCAGTCAGGTCAGTGGGCGTAGGTGTGCATATTCCTGCTAGGAGTTGTTAGATTCAGGCACTAATAAATTACTGTTATAATGGCTGGCTGTGGTGAATGCTGGGGGGAACTTTGACCTGCTCTGCTAAATGCATTGCAGCGGCTGCTGCTGCTTTTTTTTCTCTTGCATCTGTGTTTCTAATGTACTTGGCCCCAGAGGAAGCAATCACCTCTGCCCAGACCTGAAGCGCTTTCTGAGGAGGATCTCTCTGCATTTCCTGGTGGGGGTCTCTCGGCCATGGATGCTGCCAGTTGTGACACACAGGGTAGTGGTCTGTCATGGGCTCAACACTTTGAACACAAGTCTGCTTTCCCTAGGACTGTCTAAAGCTGGTCTGTACTTACTGCTTGGCAGACAATCATGTAGTTGGTCAGAGTGATGCCTCCCGCAAACACAGCAGATGTCATGGCGATGTAGAAACAGAGGTTAAGCAGCATGTGCCAGCACTTCCGGGAGATATGAATGGTGCTGAAAGAGAGGCGCGCAGCAGTGCTGATTAGCTGCTGTCTTGGAGGGGTTAAATTCACCACTACCATGCTGTGTGTTCTGAAAGTCCCTTCTAGCAAACAGGTACTGCACATGCTACTACTTGGGCAGGGTTGTAGCCTTCCCAAGGACTGAGCATTTACCTGAATTATAATAGTCTTAGGTACCTTAGACGTCCTCAGAGAGGAGTCAGTAACAGCAACCGTGTACCCAGTAATCCTGGAATAGTTGCTGTGAGAGAAGCTCTCTGTCCTTTGGAATTGTTTTACTAAGACTGTCAGAGGGTCATTTACATCTTTAAGCATGCACACAACTATTTTGAGCTGTAATTTTTAGGAGAAAAGCTAATAGCTGGACTCCCACCTCTTGAACTCTGCACATACAGATGGCTCAGAGAATGCCTGTGCATTTGCTCTGGTGTCAGGAAAAACTCCAGACTTTACATGTGAGGCTTTTTACAAGTCAAGCCGTGATGCTAGTGTGTTAATATTGAAGAAAACACACCGTTTAAAATAAACAAACGATTATTGATAAACAAGGTTTAATGCTGTAACTTTAAATAACTTTCTTTTCATTACAGTGATGTAAACGTTCAGGGTTTATTAAAACACGTGTTTTGTAATATTTAAGTAATTCTGCTGCTAAATACCAGTGCTATTACTTGAATTAAACCATGCCGGATTACTTAACCTGCAAGGGGTTAGCAAGAAATATAAAGGGTAAATGGTGTGGCTCTCCAGTGGCTGATTGGTTTGGGCTTTATTGTAGGAAACTGGAGGCAAGGGAGTCTGAAGGATTTTAAGCACCCCCAAGAGGAGAGTGTGCTGATTCCTGAGAGGATGAAAAACAGACCAAGAAGAGAACGGGGAACTCGCCCACCAGCTAGGGTGGCAGGGTGATGGGTAACAGTATGGACATCAGTGCAGCTTGCCCATTTCTACTCTGCTTTTAGGAACACTACGCACCTCTAGGGACTCGACTTTTCTATCCTACTTGTAGGTGTATTCTACAGATGGAAGGAGCACCTCAGGGTTCCCCCTTGCGCTGGACACTCTACATCAGGGGCCAGACTGTCCCTGGTTCTGCCAACTTACTGAAGTCAAGAGTGGGAGAAAGGATTGTTGTAAAATAGGGAATCAAATTCATCCTAAGACTGGCCCCTGAAATCTGGTTTGCATAAGGAAAATGTGCTCCAGTCTATAAACCAATTCTGGTCCTGGAGACCAACTGAACTATAGTGAAGCAGTCAAACCCATTTGCAGTAACTACAGCATTTATAGTTAAGGCTACCATTTTTCATGGCAGAGCTGCAGGAAAACAGGGCATGGCCTGGGGATTGGACAGTGCCTCTCAGGTTTGGCATATCCACCTCTGTCTCCATGTAGGAGGGATGCCCACTCAGTACGGGGGTCCTGTGGTCCCATTGCCACTCAGGTTTAGTCAGGAGGGGATCAAATTAACGATTACCAAGCACAACCTGTTCTCCATACCAAAATCAGTTAGCTAGACCAGTAAGTGTCTGCTTTCCCGGCTCTCTGATGACCTTGTTCTCAGTGGGTGGTGGTAAGGGTTATACCATATGGACCCTTAGTTTGATTTTTAAAATAGGATTGCTGAGTCCGTCGTCTGGGTCTGTGGTGTGAGCACTCTGCTGTGGAAAGATGACTGCTGTGTGCATTACTGTGCAATGGGGAACAATAAAGAAGGATTTGTTCGACTGACTCTGGTGTCCTCTGTCAGGAAACAGGAGCCCAGGGGGTTCTCGCTCCACTAAAAACACCTTGGAACAAAGTCTCCTAAAGATCGATTTGACAGGAAGTGCTTTATGCCCTGCTGTGGCTGCTGGCTAGTGCCTCAGTGAGTCTGAAAAAAAATCCAAGCTGGTAGACAGATCTCTCATTCCTCCAGCTGCCACTGTCTATGGCCAAGGGCTGGGGGTATTTATCTACCTTTCAGCCCCAAACCACTGAAGTGCAGCCACCTCTGAGGTGAAAGTGGCAGCTGGTTAACAGAGTACAGCACCACATTCCCGCTGCAGCCCCAGCTCACCTGTGGTTGATAATGTAAGTGATGATGGTGGTGAACAAGCACAGCAGCAGGAGGGCAGTGCAGGTGTAAAGAACAGGATGCAGAACCTCAGCTGGGCCTGCTGCCTCACTGGGGAAATTGCTGAGTTCCTAGTTACAAAAACAAAATTAGTTTCACATCTACATCTGGCTCCACCCAGCAGAGGGGTTACAGGGCTGCTTGTAAGCTGGCTATGTCAAGACTGCCATGCCAGGGCCTCTGGAGATTGCCTCAGCCCACATCCTGTGCATGAGCAGACAATGACGGTTATGATCCCCTCTGCCACCTGGGACCATTCCCCTTCCTTGCAGGCCAGCTGGAAGGGGTGAGGGGGAGCTAGTGAACAGGAGTGGCTAATGGGAGTTTGATGAGGGAGTTTAAGTGCAAAGAATGTTAGGTGTATCTAGCCCCTGTAAAGGTCAAAACACCGCTTGATAAAAACAAAGCATCAACAAGGGAACAAGCTTTGGGAGTAAAAAGAGAACACAAGTAGAAGTCCAGCAACAGAGTGGGGGGCCACCCACTTTATTGCACCCAATGCAGCATGTATGATTACTTGCCCTATGGGCAGGTGGCGTATGTGTGCATTCGGTGCAAACTGCTCCTGGCCCTCAGAGAGGGTGTACGAGCTTTGGAAACCAGGGTGGCTGAGCTGGAGGAGACAGAGGGGGACATAGATGAGACTGTCTGGGACACAGTAGAATGGTCCCACCCCTGGTCTGACAGCCTCTGTGCTCTTGAGGAGGATGAGAGTCTCAGGGAAGGAGACCATCCAACTGGAGCAGAGGGAAACGTTCCCTTAGTTGGGACCCTCCTCCCAGATGACGTTGTGGTATCCTTTCCTTTCACACTGAGGATACCTATCTGGGGGAGGGAACTCCACTTATTAGGAAGAGACAGGTAGTAGTAATAGGCAGTTCGATCATTAGAAACATGGCTGGGTTTGCAATGACTGGGAGAACCACATGGTGACTTGCCTGCCTGGTGTGAAGGTTGCGGATCTCTTGAGACATGTGGATGGGCTTATGTGTAGTGCTGGGGAGAAGCTGGTGGTTGTGGAACCTGTAGGTACTGATGACATGGGGAAGGGGAGAGGTCCTGGAGGCCAAATTTAGGTTGCTAGGTCAGAGATTGAAGTCCAGGACCTCCATGGTATCATTTTCTGAAATGCTTCCAGTTCCATGCACAGGGCCAGTTAGACAAGCAGAACTGCAGGGTCTCAATGCATGGATGAGATGATGATGTAGGGAGGAGGGGTTTATATTTTTAGGAACCAGGGAAGCTTTTGGGAGCGGGGGAGCCTATACAGGAAGGATGGGGTCTACCTAAACCAAATTGCTGGCGCTTAGTTTAAAAACTGTTCTACCACCTTTTTAATTTTAAGGGCTAGGGGAAGGCCAACGGGTGCAGAGGACCATGTGGTTTGGACATCCCTTAGGGGAGGATCTATAACTGGAGATTCCCTATGTCCTAATAAGGAGGAGAGGATGGAAAATGATAAAATACAGGGAGGATTTGATGAGAAACAGTCAAATAAAAAAAACAGTTCCATTCAATTACATCATGCAGTAGGGGACAGCCAAAAAGTGACAAGTTTTTAAAGTCCTTATATACCAATGCTAGAAGTCTAAGATGGGTGAACTAGAGTGCTTAGAATTAAATGAAGATATCGATATAACAGGCATCATAGAAACCTGGTGGAATGAGGATAATCAATGGGACACAGTAATACCAGGGTACAAAATATATGGGAAGGACAGAACAGGTCATGCTGGTGCAGGAGTAGTACTGTATGTGAAAGAAAGTGTAGAATCGAATGAAGTAAAAATCTTAAATGAACCAAATTTTACCATAGAATCTCTATGGATAGTATTTCTATGCTTGAAAAAAAGACAGTTACTCACCTTTGTAACTGTTGTTCTTTGAGATGTGTTGCTCATATCCATTCCAGTTAGCTGTGCGCGCGCTGCGTGCACATTCGTCAGAAGATTTTTACCCTAGCAACATTCGGTGGGTCGGCAGGGTGCCCCCTGGATTGGGGGAAGTTGGCGCCGCTATGGTGCCGGATTATAATTAACCCCTTCTGCCGACCCAGCAACCGCCCCTTTCCCCAGTTTGATGCCTTTCTTGCCCGGAAACTACTCCGCAGAGGGAACCGAGGGGTCAGCCGATTTTGGACTAGATAAGGGTGCACGCAACAACATCTCGAGAACAACATTTACAAAGAAAGGTGAGTAACCGTCTTCTCTGATGGTCATCGATATGCTTCTCTCATCTATACCATTCCCTGTATGGATTACCCAATGGACTGTAGTGTAACGAAGGACTAATGGGGTGGGTGTCCGAGTTAGTAATCCCCTTATGGCCTCATGAAATGTTTTTTAAAACTGCTGAGCCAAAGGGGCTTCGAGCGAACCAGCCCTTTTATTCTCTTTGACTTAGTGAACCAGGAGGGCCATTAAAACCTGCGGAAAGCGAAGGTGTGAGGACCCTTTGAGGCCTACGTTGGTACTGTCGGCGGGCAATTAAGATCTTACATGGGTGAGGTTGCATTAAACGGAAAAGGAATCCAGCAACTGGACGGCAACATGAAAGCCCCTGCTGCTGATCAGCGCACCATGTAGAAGCATCCGGTGACGTCCCTGTCGGTCGAGGGAAATTGTGAGAACAAATTTCACCCTCCAAACAACCCTCCATGCGGGTGCGTGAAAAAGCCCAAGGATTGCCGACTGTGTCACTATTCATCAGCCCAAAGATGAGATTCCCTTTGGAGAGGAAACAAGTAGGCCTTTCCTTCAGCTCGGAGGAAATGTTTGCAGGACGATGTCTTATTCTCTCACAATAGGTTTTGTTGCACGCGACCCTCAAAGCATTAAATGCGAATGAAGAAACCACCCTCTTGAAACCTAGACGTCTAGTTAGCGAAAGTATTTCTGCTAATTTGGTCAAACGCCAACCCCATCGCAAGATGAGGAACCATACGTGTGATAAACTGTCACAGAAGGACGAAAACCCATACCTAGGTGATGACCAGCCAGCTGCTGGCGTCTGTTCGTAACCTGCACTGTCTTTTGTACATAACGTATTGGCGGAACCGACCATAACAGCCCGTGAGCTCGAAGACTTCGTCTGGCATAATGTTACACTGAGGGAAAGCGGCTACTTCCATAAGGACTAGGGTCCTAATCTAACTGGTAGAAATTTTCAGACAATCGCTCGAGTATCTGAGTTCACTTAACGGGTCGATAATTATTCGGAGAGAGACGATAAGTTCTTTTGGTTCATATATTACTCCCAGCGTAGTGCATATATTGGTTCCTTCAGGTGCGTTAAAGGAGCAGATCGCCTCATCATAATGGTCCCTATATCAGTGAAAATGTCCTCTTATGCCTGTTATTCCTAGATCTCCTTTAACACGAATTTCACTTATCTCCATTTCATTCTTCCATCCCTGATAGCCAATCAATAGTGCCCGTCCCCCGGCAGCTTAATGTCTTGCTGATGAGGGATGCGCTGCAAATGCGCCTTGCAAACCTGGAGAAACCTAAATTCTTGAGTTGACTATGATCTAGACCACGATGCTATCCCCCACACCTTTCCCCATAGCTCCTCTTTGTGGAATGGATAAGTGTTAGGTAATTAGGTATTGCCCTGCCAAGATTTATTATCCTGCATTACCGTCTGCGAATGACATCTGCTAGGTTGCCTAAGCTGTTGCATGCTTTAGGTTTAGTTCCAATAATGTAAGAGGATCAACCTCAGCACGGTGCTGCAGATCGTATGTAACAGTTCATTGAAGACAGGGTATTCTAGTTGAAAGATTGCAACACTATGGCCTGGTGTATAAATTGGTTGTCCTTGCTCCTGATTTGTCCTCCAACTCTAATTGTCCACGTGATATACGTAATAACGCTCCACCTTCGGCTCGAGGGTCTCTGTAGTACTGCTGTTTACCAGGTGGAGAGAGAATAGATTCTTTCCGCTGCTCCTATGATTTCGATACACAGTGAGCCAAGCCACACCATGACGGTTCAAAAGTTGAAGAGACTGCAAAGTACTTTCACGCCCCGGCGAAAAGCCTCGAGCCCAGTCTGAGATGGTCATGAGTGTCTGGGGTGTGAAGAGGTAATAGAAGTTGGATTAGTGTTTTTCAATGTGTTTAGTAATCAGACAAATTGTGTAGCTATTATGGACAGGCAGTCTGTCATAAGTATAAAGGGTTAACCGGAAGCATGTCCAAGCTACCTGGGTGCGTCATCAAGTGCCGTCGTGGCCCACTGAACCACGCGGGGACCCAAATTAAGTGGAGGCCAACCAAGTTTAGCCATTTGATTCCAGCGACGCTCTCAGACGGCCTGCTCCCCTCTGTCGATGTAGGTTGTGTGTACGCGCTCAGTTGACCTCACATTTTTGAATGGTGTTCCTCCTGGTTATGCTCGGGATGTCCGAGGGGGCACGACGCGCCGGTGGGAAGGTATACACTAAAGAACTCGTCTCTGAAGCCACTGCCCACTCGGCCTTGATTTTGACGGACAAGTCATTCTGTGGAAAGAAAATCGGGCCCGGGGTAAGACCCAAAAGCTCCCTTAGTGAAGTAGTTATAGTCATATGCTCATTATAACCTTTGCGAAATGTTTGTGGTTTTCTTTGCTTCAATTTGGCCGGGTAAGCCGAAATCGTGTTTTAGCCTGTGTCCAAAGGTAATTGTGGGAAAAAAATGCCCACTCTGGCATACAGCCATTGCCCTGATTTCCACATGTTCAGGCAGACGTGTGCTTTGAGTGCATGCACGTCGAGAGACAGGAAGACCGGAGGAAATACTTGTCAGTCGTCTGCGCGGCATAGGGGAATATCCATGATGGATGCTCGACCAGAACCTCACTCGTGAGTTAGCATCTGATGGCCAAATCTTAGTTCCCATTGTAGATTGGTAATGCCACCTGCCTTGGACGAAGACAAGTGGCAGCCCACCCTTGTGTTCAACCTCCCTTCCAATAGCCTAGGGTAGTATGCTGATGGCCGGTTGGTGCTGGCGGTAAACACTTGAGACGCCACCCCGCAGCTGCTGACTGAACCCCTGCACGCCAGAGACTGCTTCTTTCATTGACATAGCATATTGGAAACGCCAGCGCCGAGGAAAAAAGACCAAAGGCAGCTCAGACGATTGCGTGTTCGGAGGATTGGCCGGAGCACTTGAGTGCTCAACTTCCGGGGTTTGGGGTCGGCGCCTCAGCCAGCCAAGGTAGGGAATGGAACGCGAGAACTTCATTCCCGGTCTCCTGGATATAATGCCCAAGGAGACACCTAGCTGAGTGGCTGGGTGTAGCTGCGCGCACCGAGGAGCTCAGCACTCCGTGGCTGACCGCCCACACCAGGAGGCATGATCGCAGCTGAGGCGATGGACCCAGTCTTAGATACCGCCGTTGGGATAGTGTTGGCAGAGCTCAGGGGTGTTTTTTTCCACACACCTGGAAGGGCCGAAGTGCGCGCTGTAGAAGTGCCGGAGCCATACCAGAGACAATTTGTACTTTTTTTCTGTCTATTGAGCTTTCTTTAACCCTCTGATGATTTCCCCCCACCCCTTGTTAAAAGTCGGGGAATAGGAATTGGTGGAGTATACATAATGGTCATTCGCCAGGACCAGGGCCAGTCGGTTGTGGGTGGGGGTACCCCATGAGCTGGGTGGGGAAAAGCGTGAATTGTCCTGTGGTATAGAAATTCAAACGGCGTATCTGCAAAGTTTGAGCAATCGGGAGTCATGACCAGGTGCAGTAGTCCTTTCCCAACGTGCTGCCCTGGGGGGTGTACACAAAGGAAGCCTTCTAGCGAGGGCAGGCCATGGACCCGGAGAGACCGAGACAAGAGTGCGGACGAGGTCAACTTGTTTTATGATCCAAGGAGGTCTATGTCGCTCTTGTCTCTCCTCTTTCCGTGGTGTGTGGTCCTCTGGGAGGTTCGGTTGAGGAGGAGCAGAGAACTCTTCCGGCCTGGTCCACACGATCGCGCGCTGCGACTTGTCTCGGCTCTCCGTGGTCCATGGCGGTGTCGCTGCTACGAATTGTGTTAGACCTCCCCAAACACAAGCATTAAAGTCTCCTTGCATCTGTCATCTGCGCTCAAGTCTGCTTCTAAGAAATCTTGGTCGAGCTGACCGCCGTGACACAAGTGCCCGAATGCGTACAAATCCCGATTCCTCCTCTCTGGGAGCATCCCTAGGCTTCTCTTGGCACCGTTAAAGGGAATTTTGCAGCTTAGATCGTCCCCTCGTGGTGGGGCGAGGATTGCAGTCCCCCCCTATGTCACCAGGCCCCCAGCTCGCCTCGGAGCGGTGTTGCCTCTGCAACTGCGACTGATGCGTCATCTCTCGGCCTACAGTCCATCCTTCTCTCAGGTAATCCTAATCGAGCTTTAAAGACCTTTGTAGTGTCTTCTCAGGATGAAGTGGCGTCCACATCAAATGTATCCAAAATATGTAGAGCTCGAGCTAGACCCTGGACGTGCCAGTTCTAGCAGCATAGGCTTCCCGTTATTGTCAATTTGTTGGCCAGTGTCTACCCCACTCCAGTGTTGCCTGCTGACTGTACAATTTGAGTGGATGTTTTCAGCGAACTATCCACAATGACTCAAGATCTCTTCTTGGTAGTGGTAACCGCTAATTTAGACTTCATACTGTTATATGCTATTGAGTTATTGATGTTTTCAATGTTAGCATTGTATGCTTGCATTTTACAACCGAAGCAAAGAATCATTAGTATTAGTTTTCTGTAACACATGGCCTGTCATCCTTGAGTGCTCCTTCGCTCTCGATCGTCCAATGGCCCCACTGATCTATTGAGCAAGCTTCCTTGGCTTCTGATGATATTTAAAAAAACTTGCTACTTACTTTGGCTAGCTGTATCCTTCAAATTCTTTTTTGGTCTTTCAATTATAAGTTTATCTATCACTTCAGTTTGTCTAGAGTTTATCTCTCTTTCTTCTATTATATCCATCATTATGGAGGTTTCTCTCTCCACCCAATGTTTAATAGGAGCCTTTTTGCTCTCACCGCTTCTTTTCTTTACCTCCTCATTGTTGTTTAACCACGGTGGCTCTTTTTTGGATCTCCTTACTTGTTTTTTAATTTTGTGGTAGAGATTCTAAGTGAGCTTGTATTTGTGTGGGTTTTTCTTTAAAGTTTCCATGCAGCTTTGCAAGGGACTTCACTTTTTGTCTGAACCTTCTTAATTTCTGTTTCAACGAACCTCCTCATTTTTTTGTAGTTCCCTTTTCTGAAATTAAATGCACGTGTTGACGCTTGTGGGTTTTCCATCCAGCAACGTGAATGTTAAATGTATATATTATGTATAATTACCAAGAAGAAGGTCCAGCTATACCTGTCACCCTTGGACCTGATCCTCGTGCTGCACTTCAGAACTCAAAATTCAAAGATTGCCTCTCCTCTTCGTGATTTCTGGACCAGCCATGCTCAAGAGAACTGTCATTTACTGGTGTCAAGAAAACTTCTCATCTCCAGCATCTCTATTCTGAGTGTGATCGTGTGCCCTGGTCATATGGGGCACTCCGTTGAACTCCCCACTTATTATTATTGCACCCTTTTTTTATTTTAATACCTCTCTAGATCTCCCTGAGCATTTCATTCACTATCACATCCTAGTCAGGTGATCTTGTTCAATATCCCTAACTGCATATATTTCTTATTCTTCTTCGAGTGCTTGCTCATATCCATTCAGTTAGGGCGCGCGCGCCGCGATATCACATTCGTCGGAAGATTTTTTACCCCTAACCAACATCGTCGGTGGCCCCCCTTTTTGGAGTCGGCGCGACTCTAACCTGGATGGCGCGCTGGAACTGAATTGGTTTATTACACCTGGTTTTTATCTCAAATCCGCCGTCCCTGGGTTCCTCCTTTAGTGTGCCAAATATAACACTCTGACTCACCCTTGCCCGCTCTTGTTATGGCCCGTGGGTACTTGGAAACAGTGGAGCGATGCTTAGCTTGACCTCCGCTTCCTAGGCTACTCGTAGTTCTGTTGTAGCTATATAGTTTAATCCTTCCTATTATATAGATTATAGTTAAGTGTGTCATTATTTTCTTTACTATGCATAGTTAGTTTAGTAATAGTTAGCGGGGTTTGGAGATGAGTGCCCTTCCCCGCAACTGTGCGGCGCGACGGTGCCCATGCCCGGTTCACCTGGTACTTAGAAATTAACCGTGACACTTGCCACGAACTCAGGCCGTTTGCTTAGACAAGGAGATCCTACACCGCACTCTCTGATCTACTGATGCCTCAGGACTCGCATTTCACCAGCTAAGTGCCCCCATCTGCAAGGCATTTAAGCGAGAACAAATGGTAGCGGCATTTCATATTTCCACCTCCACTTCTGTCACCGGAGCGCTAGCGACATATCGGCGCGACAAAGCGCCCTCCTCGGCACCGGACTTTCGCCACCGGCACTGACAGGCTGTTAGGCACCGGAAGTACGACTGCTGCACCGCTCCCACTCTCTCGAGTTGAGAAGCCCACGACCTCCTGCCATGCCCGAGTCCCGGCACGCTGCCCCTTGAGCTCCGTGCCTTGGATGGACTAGCCAGTCATAGCTGCTCTGTGCAACTGCACCGCAGCCAGAGTAGCTCGTTAAGCATTCCGCATCCTGCGCCCATACACTGCTGAGGCACTGAGGACCGGCAGCCGTGCACCTTGGATTCCGGGTCCGCCGGGCTGTCGAATCCAGTGCTTGCTCTGCTCCGTGCATCCGCGCCGTGTGTTGGAGCTCCTGCTGCGCTTCTCGTGCCAGACTGCACGCGCCAGCAAGGAGCTCTTATCTAGATCAGATCGCCCGGCACCGCGACGACTGGTGAGGCCTGGCGATGTCAGCACCATTGATCCCGGTCACAAGGTGCCGGATCCGCGTCCGTGACTATGTTTCCTGCGCTGGCTGTAAGTCCGACGACTGTAGGTTCCGTATGCCTTACTGTCCCTCCACTGCCGAGACATTTCGCCAACGGCGAGGTTGATCTTCATCCTGACAATCAGAGTTGATGGTGCCTGAACGCATCCACGGCCACCCCACCCTCTCTCCTCCAGCACCCGTGCGGGTAATATCAGTCTTTGCGAAGCCACCTTGATACGACCATCCTCTGTCAGCGCAGCAGAGGCCGCACCTGTTCATGGATCATAAGGTATCCCGCAGACGCTCCAAGTCCGTCGTCGCTCCCTCTCGACGGCCCTTGCAGTTCCCGATGCGTTTCTCCTCGTGGCACCGGTCGCACTCGCGCACAGGTTGGTGTCCGGTTCACCGACCCCGCTAATCTCTGCACTTGTTTGTTCTAGGCTCCCAGCACCGCGTCACAAGGGCACTGTGACTCCGTAGCCGCTCCCAACCTTCGAGTCTCAGCGTCGACCTCCGTCACCGCTCTGGTCCGCGAGGTCCGGATCTCGTTCCAGCTATCGGTGTTTTGTATAGTGTACTTATGTCAGTGTTCTAGATGCGTTGTCGTCGCTATGTGCCGACGGACGATCCCAAGGCCTGTAGGGAAGTTGGATGGACGGGCTAGGGCAGGCTCTCCCTCTTTGTTTGATTGTTAATAGGTAACCCTGGTGAGGAGGACGGCGTTATCGGGGGCTGGCGCTCACATATATCCTGCACCTGAGAGCCTCCCCCCCCCACCCCCGCGGGGCGCTTGCCGTCAGCCTGGGCACAGGGGTGGGGAGGCGCCAGCTGCTCTCGGTGCAGCCCGCTGCTTGCACGAGTCATTTGCCCCCTGCACTGCGCAGCTCCTTCCATGCTGGGCTTGCTCGCCGCAACAGATGCTCTGCTCTCCGTGCCTTCCGGGCAATGCTGGATCCTCCCTGCGAGCTGCTGCAGCACCAGCCAGAAAAGCCATATGGGGATTGCGGTGGGCACTGGTCGGATGAACTTTGTGGTTAGGGTCCTGGTTGTGCTGTGCACCTCCAGGGAGTTCAGGGGCGGAAGCAGGAACACTCGGTCTGGGAGTGAGCCCTGGGCAACATTGGCCCCGGCTCTCGGAGTGCCCCTCAAACTAGGTGCAGGAGGGAAAGTTGAAATGTTGCCTAAGCGAGCGTAGTTTGCACCCCCTGCCCAGGGGTACATGCACCCGCTATAGAACCACTTCACTAAAATGATAGATCTGCTTTTAATTTAATTCTCAAATGAGTTCTTAAACATTTTAAAAAACTGTTATTCACATACCACAATTAGTTTATAGACTTAAGAAAGAACCTGCAAAAACATTTAATGTATACTCCTGGCACGCAAAACTAAATAGAGTGAAATAATGAAGAACTTCAGCACAGCACTTCTGAAAGTTTGCTGACCCCAAAGGCTCTAGGGTTGTTTTATTTCATGTAAACTTGACTTTTACTTTTCAAACCACCTCACATTTTTTCCTGTTAGTTTTAATATGAACTGGGAATTCATGATTCTCAGAGTGCAATAGTTGGGTTCAGAAGAGTGGAAAAAAGCAGCTCCCTTGTCGTAAGTGTGACATCTGTCGCCACCATCTGTTACCTCAAAGTAAAGAAAAGGAAAAAAACCAAACATAGTTATGCTCACTCAATCATTTTTTTAATCTTTCATTTAATGACTTCTGTTGCAACTACGTTAGAACACAAAAAATTCTGCTTATTTAAAGTGACTTAAAGTACAGTATCACTGACTCTTCTTGACTTACCTTCTATATTTAAGAGTTTTTAACAATTACACTAATTTATTTATCCATTTTGAAAAAGACATTAAAAAACCCACGAGTTGCAATGCTGAGTGACCCACAAATTACTTGTGTCATTGAACATCATCAGTGGAAACCACAGTCATTTGCAATGCTATCACATCATGTGAAAGTGAGAGTGAAGTCCCATGCTGTGCTCTTAAGGTTCACAGAACTCCAGTGGAAACAATTGCAATGTACCTTATTCGGTGAACCCTTTTCCATTAGTCTATCTGGTTCTCTATACTTTGACACCTGGACCTCTCCAAATTAGATAGCCTGCGGACGGCCCTTGATCACTTATGATTCCAGGAACCTGTCAGCTTCGCCCGACTGACCATTTGTGGGGCCCAGCCCTGCCTCAGTTTAGCCCCCTTACCAACATTTAACAAAAAGAGTCCTTAAAAGCCTTCTTTTAATTAGTAGTTTTATTTGATTTTGTTTTTAGAGATCGCCCACGCCCAAGAAAGTGCTTAGGTTATGCCTCCTCATTTTACACACAAAAGGCCTAGTTAGGGCGATGAGATCTCCACTTGAAAACGTTGAAAAAAAACTAAAAGTTTCACTAACAAACAGGAAATCAGTTTAGGTTGCACTAATTCATGAAGTTCTTTTTCAGGCAGATCAAATAACAACCATTTGACACTTTCCTTAGTAATCAAAATAATTGAATTTTAAACGTAAGCACATCTTTAATTTTGTGGATCTTCACCTTGAAGTCCCCAATATAAAACCTATACATTAATATTACATAAACAGCAACATGGTGAGTAATATCTTTTATTGGACATCTGTTTGTGAAGAGAAAGCTTTTGACTACAGAGCACTCAGCTAGACCAATGGAACAATACCCCTCTTTTATCCTAGGACACATGGCTACAACAACATTCAATAACTGTCACATGGCATCTCAGCGCAGAATATCTATGCAGAATTATAGTGAGTAGACAAGCTTGTGCATCATTCCTGCCACTGCTTATGCCTGAGCTTGTACGGACCATGTATATTACGAATCTTCTAATATCTAATCACATAGTTTTGTATAGCTGCTGTTATTGCAGTGGAGCCAACTTAAAACAAACTTATGCAACACCTAACCACAAGCATAACCAGGAAAGAACTCTTTTAAACCTTCTAAAGAATAAATAAAAAATCTGTTAAAAGGTAACAGTACTCCTTGCTTTAAAGAAAAGAAAAAAGAATGGTGAACAATTGTCTGTTTAGGGAAAGGGGAAGATCTTTTGAACTCTTTAAAGA
>NC_133770.1:165197934-165220367 GCF_003597395.2 Chelonoidis abingdonii | reverse complement strand
CAAGAAAGCAAACAGAATGTTGGGAATCATCAAGGAAGGGATAAGACAGAAAATATCATATTGCTTCTATATAAATCCATGGTACGCACACAGCTTGAACACTGCGTGCAGATGTGGTCGCCCCATCTCAAAAATGGTATATTGGACATGAAAAAGGCTCAGAAAAGGGCAACAGAAATGATTAGGGTTATGGAACGGCTTCTGTAGGAGGAGAGATTAATAAAACTGGGACTTTTCAGCTTGGAAAAGAGGCGACTAGGGGGATATGATAAGAGGACTATAAAATCACGAGCAGTATAGAAAAAGTAAATAAGGAAGTATTATTTACTCCTTATAATACAAGAACAAGGGGCCACCAAATGAAATTAATAGGTAGCAGGTTTAAAACAAACACAAGAAAGTATTTTTTCATGCAACACACTGTCAACCTCTGGAACTCCTTGCAAGAAGGTATTGTGAAGGCCAGTACTATAACGGGGTTCAAAAGGGAGCTAGATAGATTCTTGGAAGATAGGGCCATCAATGGCTACTAGCCAGGATGGGCAGGAATGGCGTCCCTAGCCTCTGTTTGCCAGAAGCTGGGAATGGGCAACAGGGGATGGATCACTTGATAATTACCTGTTCTGTTCTCTCCCTCTGGGGCACTGGCCACTGTCAGAAGACAGGATACTAGGCTTGATGGACCTTTGGTCTGACCCAGTACGACCGCTCTTACATTCTTATGAGAGGAGGTAGGATAAATCTAGGGCAAACATGGTGTGATGCTTTGGAGCCACTGTGTGAAGAGGAGAGAGCAGTTGCCCGCCCCCCCCAAGACAACACCTCTAGTCTACTTCAGGCAGGAGGCCAGAGTCTCCCCTCCCGCTCCTGCCCCCCCAGGAACACAACAGCACACCCCTCCCTACCATGAGCACTGCAAAGTTGTTCAGGTGCCGGCCGAGCAGGGTGGTGATGTTGGGCTCTTGGTGGGCCAGCTGACAGCCCTCGGCGCTCCAGCCCCCATTGCCCCCCAGCACCTCAAAGTTCCAGTGGGCAGGCATGGGGTCGGCTCCTTCCCTGAAGTGGCGCAGCGAGACAATGATGGGCTCGGTGAGGTTACTGACCCCACAGCCATCTGGGGAGGGAAGGGGAGGAGAACGGCTGAGCTGATGCACTGCATGGGCTCATCCCTCGCTTTCTTATTCCACTCCCTGCTGCCCAGCGCCCCAGGCAGGGCCAGACCTGGGGTACCTGCTCTGCAGCTGCCTCCTGGACCTGGCTAAGCAACATCCTACCTGACGCACAAGGGGAGAGTAAAGCAGCAGCAACCAATGCTTAGTGGAAGGCAGGCCCATGGCCTCTGCATGCTGCCACGGGGGTGCCCCTCCAGACCTCCATGAGCAGTGGGGAGGCCAGCTGCTCTCCTTCCAGATAAGTTGGCCAGCAAGGACCCCTACGGCTTCACATCTGGGTCATGGGATGGGCAAGTCTGAGCTCCTGAGAGGCGCACAGCCCACCGGGGGAGGGGGAGGAGGACGTGGGCTCCAGTGTGAGGCAGTCTGACCAGCTGACAGCAGCCTCTCTCGTCGCCCTGTGGAATGGCCCTGTCCCCCTGCAGCAGCGCCAAGCTAGCACCCCTTACGTGTCCCGGCGTAGATCACAGGGGTGGCCACGCTGCGGCGCTTGCCGTTGTCAGCCAGGCGGGAGGAGTTGCCGGTGCTGCGGAAGAGCTTGCCATTCCGGAACACCAGGAATTGAACTTTGCAGGCCTGGGGCAAGGAGAGCGGGGCCGAGGCGGAGAATAGGCTGGGGGGCAGCTGGATGGAGGCCAGAGCGATGCTGTTCTGAGGGGACAGGGAGCAACAGGTTAGCAAGCCCCAGATGGTGCAGCTCTCAGGCCCCACCTCTCCCCATCGCCACCCCCAGTACCTTGATGTGGAAGTTGGCCAGAGAGATGTTGGGCTGGCCTGTGGTGCACCTGAACTTCAGCTGCTGGTCAGCCAGGGGCTCGGCCTCCTGCTCCTGCAGCGACAGGCGCCCACTGTCTCGCTTCTGGAAGGCCGTGCAGCTCAGCCCCGTGTAGCTCTCCGGCTTGATCAAGTAGGCCTCGAAGGCAATGTTCCTTGAGTTCTGCCAAGGGCGCAAAGCAGCCAGGGCATTAGCAGGGCACCTGCCAGAAGAAGCCTGGCGGCTTCGGAGGCAGAGGCCAGGCCACTCTCCCCCAGTGCCCCTCAGTGCTGACCCAGCCCCCTGCTACTCCAGCCCTGCGCTCCCTTTAGTCCTGCCCAGCTCCCCAGCCCTGGGTCCCTACCACAGCCACATGCTGCGAGTTGCTGCTGAGCACGTAGCTCGCGATCTTCTCCACGGAGCGGACGATGCGGGTGCAGGCCTTGTCCTCGATCTGAGCCATCCACAGGATGTGGTCGTCCACCAGCATCATGTTACTTGCCATCTCCACCATGACGTCTGGGAGCTGGAGGGGAGCACGGGGTGGTTTTTGTGGGCTCCGACACACCCAGCCCCAGGGATTCAAGGAGGATTCCCCAGGGGTGTTTGGATGGTCCCTCCACTTGTGTGCCACAACCTCCCTTTTGGGGTGGTGACACCAGCCTGTCTCTGGATGGGTGTGAGGGCCAGCAGCGGCCTGCAGAGAGGCCTAGAAGGGGGCTGGGGGAGAGTGACTGCTCTGGGCAGGAGCTCACGGGCTGGAGGAGGGGAATACCTGAAGCACTCTACACCCAGGCTGGGCTCTGCTCACAGGCACCTTGGCAATGGGATGAAGGAGCTGAGAGCTCATGGACAGCACCATGTGGAGGGGAAGAGGGAGAACTGGGGCAGAGGAGGCCATGCGCGGAAGGGGAAGAGGGATGGGAAGGGAAGGGCTGTGCAGAGAGGGCTCGTCACAGGGAGCTGGAGCAAGGGAGAAAGCCATACCTGCCTGATCTGGTCCACGTAGCCAATGAACTTCTCAATCATCTGGGCCACATAGATGATGTCCATCATATCGGAGAAGTTAGCAGCCTCAGCTGTGTACACACGCAGCTGGTGCGCCAGCGTCAGGGCATTGGAAGCATTGATGGGCATCTGCAGGGGCAACAGGGGAGTCACCAGCTGGGTCAATACCCATCTCCTGCTAGCCCAACACAACCATGCCAGGGAGCCGGGGCAGAGACTGCCTCAGACACATCCTGACCGACAGCAGGGTCACTGAAATGTACTCAGGGCTTCAGCTGCAGCCTACAACTGGTACAGACATACCATGGCCACATAAGCCTGGAAACATGACAGGCAGACAGAGCATTTGCCTGCCAGCCTGTCTGTCCATCTGTCGGGAGTTAGAGGCGCTGAGACGGGAACCCAGTGGCGCCAGTCCTGCCCTCTTGGTTGATAGCTGGTGTCTGTTTGCAGAGTCCCCCAGCACCTCTAACTCCAGACAGAGCATGTGAGTAACGCTACAAACGCCGCCCCATGGGAAGCAGCGCAGTGGGTGTGGGGGACAGACAGGCTGGCAAGCAGACAGGTGCACACTGCAGACGGACAGACAGATGACACATGCCATCAAGACAGGAAGGCCGGATGGGCGAAGAGAAAACTGCTTCCTTCCCTGTGTCTCAGCCAGGCCCCACTCACCAGCACAAAGGTGTAGAGCACGCGGGTGATGTCGTTGGTGTACAGGCAGTGCGAGTAGTCGCCCTCCTCCCAGCGTCCCATGCGGTCACAGCGCCGCGACGCCTGCTTCTCCACTGCGGGGCCCCCGTTCGCGGCCAGCGAGGTGAAGGGGTACTGCAGGCAGGACTGGTAGGCAGTGATGCCGGCCAAGGTGCGGGGCCACCTAGATGAAAAGAGAAGGCATGCAATGAGAACGTGCCCGGCCACTTTGGGGCCCCGGGCAGGTCCCCGATACACCATTCTCCATCACTCAGTCCTTCCCCCTCCCCCCGCCGTGCAGGATCCTCCCTGTTCTCTCCTCTGCGATAGGATCCCCACCAAAATCCTCAAAGCCTCCAAATTATCCCCTTTCAGTCCCTCCTGGAAACCCTTTGCCATGGAGCTGGCAGGTCCTTGCACTGGGGACTGGTCCGGCTGCTGTCCCGCTAACATCTCCCCACCCCGCTGCATGCTGCCCACATCCTGGGTTGGGAGCTAGGGCAGTCTTTGGTCTCGGCGTGCCTAGCACTGTGGGGCCTTGATCCCCAGTCTTCAGGCCCTACAATAATAATAAGGGTAGAATCATAGAATATCAGGGTTGGAAGGGACCTCAGGAGGCCATCTAGTCCAACCCTCTGCTCAAAGCAGGACCAATTCCCAACTAAATCATCCCAGCCAGGGCTTTGTCAAGCCTGACCTTAAAAACCTCTAAGGAAGGAGATTCCACCACCTTCCTAGGTAACCCATTCCAGTGCTTCACCACTCTCTGAGTGAAACTTTTTTTCCGTTACCAACCTAAACTCCCCACTGCAACTTGGAGACCATACTCCCTGTCTCTGTCATCAGTACCTCTGAGAATCAGTCTAGGATCCATCCCCTCAGGTAGCGCTGAAAGCAGCTAATCTACAATCCCCCCTTTTTCTTCTGCAGGGCTAAAACAATCCCCACAGTTCCTCAGCTCTCTCCGTAGGTCATGTGCTCTCGACCCCTAACTATTTTTGTTGCCCTCACGCTGGACTCTTTCCAATTTTCCACATCTTCTTGTAGCGTGGGGCCCAAACTGGACAGCCAGTACTCCGATGAGGCCTCACATATGTCAACATCATGGGAATGCACATCCTCAATCTGCCTGGCAAGCCCCGTCCAATCGAGCTCACCGGGGCGATGCTTGGAACAGCTCCCCCACAATAGCCCAGGCAGGTACTTTGGGGGAGTCTCCGCTCTCCTTGGAGCAGACTTGTTCAGGCCAGAAGCTTCACACGTCTTACCTGCCTGGTTTGGTCTCTCCTTGGAGCAGTCAGCATCCTCTGCCCCCGTGCGCTTCCAAGTGAGCCCACCCCCAGCGGGGGTCCCTGGGGAAAGCCACAGGGTCTCGCACCCCACTTTGCAGTCAACGTTGACTCCAGCCAGCAGTAAAACAGAGGTTTTTTGATGACAGGAACAGGTCTAAAACAGCGCTGTAGGACAAGTCGAACCGGACCCCTCCGGCTGGGTCCATTTCTGGGTCAACCTGAGATCATCGTGAGCAGACCCCCACGTTCTGCACTCACTCCTCGTCCCCAGCCAGCCTCCACAGACAACAACCCCTCCAGCCTCTCCTCTCGGCTCAGCTCCTTTCCCAGGCAGGGAGTCACCTGATCTCTTGTCTCCAAACCTACAGTTGGCAGATCCTTTCAGAGGGGCCCAGGCCCCAGTTGCTAGAGACAGAGCGTCAGCCATTTAGGTGCTACTGGCCCTTTTGGCTCTGCCAGATATACTAAGAACTCCTAGGGACACTGAGCGCATCCAAACACAGTATCCAGAGCAAACATTAAAAACATTCCCGTTCATCACAGCCCCTTACTTACACACCAAAATGCCATATAGCTTCTGACAAGAAACACTGTCGGCTCATATCCAGCTTTCTCGTCACTGTACCCTCAGGTCCTTTTCTGCAGAACTCTTCCTTCAGCCATTCAGTCCCTAGTCTTAACAGTGCATGGGATTCTTCCGTCCTAAGTGCAGGACTCTGCACTTGTCCTTGTTGAACCTCGTCAGGTTTCTTTGGCCCATTCCCTAATTTGTTCTAGTGTCCCTTTTATACCTTCCCTATCTTCCACATATCTAACCACTCCTCCCAGTTTAGGTGTCATCTGTAAACTTGTTGGAGTTGCAGTCCACGCCATCCTCCAGGACGTTATAAGATATTGAACCAAAGCGGGCCCGGACTGACCTTTGGGGGCACTCCACTTGATACCTGCTGCCACTAGACATGGACCCGTTGATCACTATCTGTTGAGCCCAACGATCTAGCCAGCTTTCTATCCACTTATAGTCATCATCCAGCCCTTACTTCTTTAACTTGCTGGCAAGAATACTGTGGGAGACCATATGAAAGCTTTGCTTAAGTCAAGGAATAACACTCCACTGCTTTCCCTCATGCCACGACCCAGTTATTCTCCTCTAAAAGGCGATTAGGTTAGTCAGGCATGACTTCCCCTTGGCGACTGAATCCATGCTGACTGTTCCTGATCACTTTCCTCTCCTCTAAATGCTTCAGAATTGATTCCTTGAGGACCTGCTCCATGATTTTTCCAGGGACTGAGGTGAGGCTGACTGGCCTGTAGTTCCCTGGATCTTCCTTCTTTCCTTCTTCCCTTTTTTAAAGATGGGCACTACAGTAGCCTTTTTCCAGTCATCTGGGACCTCCCCCGTTCGCCATGAGTTTTCAAAGATCATGGCCAATGGCCGAGGAGCGCCTTGGCCCCATGCTATGTGCTTCGGAGCACTGTAAAAAATGACATTTAAAATAACAGCAGCAGCTGCAGCCCCTGCCTCCTCCAAGCACCATCTGCTCCGGCCTTCCAGGCTACCCTGACAGGAGAAGGACTTGCCCAAAGGCCAGTGATAATGCCAACCAGGGAACCCAGCCGCAGCAGCCCACTCAGTCTGTCAGTCTCAGGCCTGGTGCACTCACCAATTAGCATATGTGGAAGCAGGTTAAATCTAAGGAGGCAGGTGGATCCTGCAGGGCGGATTTTCAGCTGCATTCTCTAGCATGTACATCCCTAGGTTGGCCAGCCTCTCAGGACTTGGGAAGGGATGAGAGCCTTAGCTGAGAACATGCTGCCCTGCCCCAGCAACCAGCACTGCTCTGGTCCCTGGAAGCTATTACTGGGCCACAGAGGCTCTCCTCCCCACTCGGGGTGTCCTGCTGAGCATGTGGGCAGGGGCAGCGTGACCTTTTGCTGCCCAGGCTATCCCCTCCTGAGACTGACTGACAGAGGGGTCCAGACGCCAGGGCTGGCAGCATGACACCTTCCCTCAGCCCAGAGCTAGGCTTCTACAGAGACCACTGGAGCCCAGACAGACAGAGGGGAGGACTGGCGGGTGGGGCACAGGTAGGCAGGAGCTTTGGGGAGGGGGTCCACAAGCAGACAGAGATGGGGGACAGGCTGGCCAGCACTGGGGGGACGAGGGGGGCGGCCACAGGCAGGCCGATTTCCATTTCCTGAATGATAAAAGGAAAATAATGCTTAGCCCTCCTGCAGTGCCATGGCTGGGCTAGGCTGTGATTATCCCTGCTCCTAGCTCCCCTGCCACAGCCCTGGGAACCCACCACCAGCCTCAAGGGAGCCCGAGAAAATAACTACAGTGGGGGAGAAATGCAAACTGGCTGTGTAGAGCTGGGTGCACTGCCCTGCTGAGGAAGCTGGGGGCATCCGGAGCCTGCCTGGGCATCTCCTAGCACACAGCACAGCAGCTGGCAGTCTCCCAGCAGAATAGTGCCTCCCCTGGGGCACTCAGGGTCCCTCCAGGGACAGGCTGACAGCTGAGGCTCAGCAGCTGCAGGGAGCAGCACAGGTTTAGTGAGGGGTGGAAGGGGCCAGCCAGAGAACCCGGAGCACTGGCGACCCTGTCGTCGCAAGGCAAGGGGGGTTGGCCCACCCGCTCCTTTTGTAACACTGATCTAGCTCCTGTCTGCTGGGAACTGGACAGACACCCCTACCCAGACTAAGCTTGCCGATGACCAAAAGCAGCTGGTGAGCACCCCGTCTGGTATGTTAACAAGCACCATTTCCTTGGGGCTCTGCTGGGCCAACTGCCCATGAACCCAGGGCCGTCCTTAGGATTTATGGTGCCCTAGGCGGGATTATTAAACTGGTGCCCCTGTGCCTGTCTTGCTCTTAAAAACACAAACATAAGCTTACACTACTGGAAAACTTGCCACATGCATGTTATTAAAACCAGTTTAACGTAGTGAACCACACTGGAATGTTGATGGACTAGCCCTAAAGAAGTAGCACTATAGAAAAAATTCTGATTTGACAGAATGATGGAGAGATCAAAGGTGATGTCTTGTTTGATTGAAGATAGCAACGGACCAATCAAGTGTTCGTGACTCCTTGTAGAACGAGTTGTTTAATGAGCTCTTAGTTTGGAGAAACTCCATTTCCTGTGCTCTGTTCAGGAATTGTCCAGTAGAATATGTAGTGGCATGTCCATTTAGGATATACTGTCAACAAGTTTGCTGTATGAAATATTGACCAATGTCCATCATCAAATTTTGGGCATTTTTGGCAACATTGAGACGCAGTATCATTCTTCGTATAGTTCAAGCTGACATTAAATCAAAACGATCGCTGTGCTTCAGAGGCTCTCTAGAGTCACGGGGGTCCCCAACGCAGAGGCTCAGTGGGTGCACATGGCACCGCGCAGGGCCATCATCAGTGCACCCAGGCGCACTGGCATGGACGAGCATGCCGCAACAATGCCACTGAAATCGGGCGGCGACCATCTGAATGAGCTGCTTGCCACTGAATAAGCACCTCATCCAGAGCGTCGCCGCTGAACAGCCGCCGAATTTCGCAGCATTTCGAGCCGGATGCTCGTCCACCCACGGTCGGACCATTGTCTAGGTTCTTGCACTTTGTCATAGTCTCTGTTTCCTATTTCACTGAATTTAGGTCACTGCTCCAGCTGCTACAACTGAGTGAATGGAACCCCAGGCCGACCGCAAACAGGTTGAGTGGCTCAGCGGGTTCAGCCACTGGCCTGCTCAGCCCGGCGCCAGCCGGGGTTCCTTGAGGGTTCCCGGCCAGCAGTGGGTGCTGAGTGGGCCGGGCCAGGACCGGTCACACGGGGCAGCAATCGCCAGAACCCAGAGGAGTGGCAGGCTGAAACTGCTCAGCCACTATCGCATGCCATCAAAAATCAGGCGTCGCGTGCCACCTTTCGACGTGTGCGTAGGTTTTGGTGACTCTGCTCTATACATTCGTAAGGAGATGAGCACATTACAGTTGTCGAGGGACTCTATTTAGCAGTAACAGGGCTATAAAGTCAGTCCACGTTTTTTGTTTTCTCTGATGAAAACTGGCCCACTCCCTTCCGCAATACCAACTTGTGGCAAATAATTGTCAACAACTTAAATTTTCTGTTTTTGGGCTAAGAATATGATTTTAAAAAAATAATATTGAAATTGAATTCAGGATTGTTAGCAAAGCATTTTGGGAAATAACAATTTTGTTAAATGATAATCTACATGGCAATGCAGTACTGCTTTCATGCGTTGGCTCAACCCCCAGCCTGCCTGGTCACCAGCTGCAAATAGAGGAGATAGGTGGAAAACTGCAGGACCCCAAAATCCACTCTTGGGTGCAGAGTGGCAACAGCAGCAAACAATCCCTCAGGTCAATCACTGCCAATGGCACCACCGCAGCCCAAAGGCCATGGTGAAGTTAGCACAGCATCTTGCATCTCAGGGACGGGGCGCCCATGAGCCAAGCAGCTCATCCTGCCCTGTTGCGGCTCCCTTCCGGATGGAGAATGGATCACTGCAGACGGGGGAGGAGAACCGTGTTCCCAGCTAGAGTGACCAGAATCCCGATTTCCTGACTTTATAGGCCAGTCCGATATTTGGGGCTCGTCGTATATGGGTACCATTAACCTGCACCTAGGGGTGACGCAGACAGCCAAAGTGAAAAATCGGGAACGGGGGTGGGGGTGAAATAAGAGCCTATATAAGAAAAAGACCCAAAAATCAGGACCCCAGCAGCCAATCCCCTCCCTCAGACTGTGCTGCATTCGGCTCTCTCTAGGACCCAGCAGCCCTGCTCTTACATGCTCCACTGCTTCCCATCTGTCCAGGCTCCCAGCAGAGCGGTGCCCCCCAGACCTAGTGGTGCCCTAGGCGGCTGCCTGTTCTGCCTATGGCTAAGGATGGCCCTGCATGAATCAGGCAGGTGCAAGCAGCAAGGAAGCTCTGCTGGCATGGAGTGGGGGAGCAGGCATGTGTCTGTGCATGGGAGGGAACATGTCCATGTCGTGCACTGGGGGGATTCCAAGGGGGATCAGGAAAAAGTTTTCCAGCTGTGTGCAGGGCATGACAAAGAGAAAAACTTCAGACAATCCACAGAGCAGCTGAGATTTTTATGGGGTAATTTATTTCCCTTCCTGGAAATCTCGGCTCGGCCCAGCTGTTTCAACATCTGGTTTCTGAGCCACTCCCTGCTCCCCCGCTACCGCAACAGCTGGATTACGGGAGCGAGGCCCATGGAGGTCACATGCCTTCCCCCAGTTCCGCTCAGCAGACATCCAAGCCCAGAATTCTTCCTGCTTCCCACAGTCCTTTGCACCGAGCTTGAGACCCAATGGCTGGAATGAACCTGATCAGGCAATCAGCTACAAGGGACCAATACGGCTGCAGGGTCAAAGGGTTTGTCTGCGTGGGGAGATTGACTAGAACAGCTGTCTGGCGTAGACATACTTTCCCTGACTCGGAGTGCCCACATGGGGGCTAGTCCCAAAGAGCTGTCGTGCATTAAATTCACACCATAGCTTATTCTGGAATAAATCCCCTGGGTAGCGCTGATCCTGGCTGGAGCTGGCAGTGTGGATGGGGCAACCTGCTTTGCCTGAGCCCTTCATGCTCCTTGGTGCCCCAGTGCCAGACACCACCCCTGCCCGTGCCCCTCTGCCCTCAGCAGGATGGACCCCACCTGTCTAGCAGCTCTCACAGCCCAGTAATGCCACTGGACCCCTAAATCCTCCCCACCCCTTGGCAGCCTGCTGCCCTTGTACCCCCTGCATGCCCCCATGGGCACCGGCCTCCTCTGCATCCCTCTGGCAGCCCATATTCCACTCCTTCCCCCTGTGCCTCCCACCACAGCCCATTTCACTCTCAGACCCCAAGCCACCCTGTACACCCCCCAGCAGCCCCTGTGCCCCTTCCCCAAGCCCACCTATATCCCCACAGGGCTCCAGTTGCCCTGTATCCTGTATCACTCCCTGGCAGCCTTCATCCCCTACACCCTCCTCACCTCCTCCCGTATTCTCCCAACCCTCTGGCAGCAAGTAAACCCCCTAAGCCGGGTGTCCTCCACACAGCCCAGCTCCGGGTGCCAGAGGCCTGCAGGGGAGTTCCCGCAGCAGAACACCAATTTCCCCAGCTATCTAATTCCATATCCTGCTCAGAGCGGAGCGGAGGGGGCGGGGCGTGCGGGGGGTCCTGCTAATTTAAGCCATATTTACTGTACCAGTAATTTATATTCCATGAAGACCCCGCCGAGGTTACAGTGGGCTCCCAAAGCCTTTCGTCTCTTGCCAGAGAAATTCCAACACCTCTGCTTCTGGAGCCCGTCTGCGCTGCCAGCACGGGAAGCCTTTCAAAGAAGCCTCCCTATCAATGGCTGCCTAATCACTGCCAGATGCCGGGTCACCTGTGTGACTGAGTCTCAGCACCCCCCCTGCGCCTGCAGTCCAAGGAGTGGGCGGGGGGGGGGGGGGCGGCAACAGAAAAGCCCTGACACCCCCACGCCTGCTGCGCTGCTGCCTGGCCCCCTGCCTCCCACGCTTTGTCTGGAGTTAGAGGCACTGGGAGACTCTGCAAACAGACACCAACTATCAACCAGGAGGGATCTCCAGTCACACTCCACGCCACGGTGCAGCTTTCCACCCCTCTTGGAAGCACTAGGTGTTGGAGGCTGGGCTGGAGGGACCCAGGGACTGGGCTCACAGGGCAAACCATGTGCTACCTCCTTTTCCCCCAGGCCCTCTGATCCTCCCAGGCAGCCAAACTCTTCATTCTGATGGAGGAAGGTGGAGGGAACTCCCCTGATGCCCCCAGGGTTGTAGGGGCAGCTGGCGAAATGGACTCCTCTACACTGCAGCTGGCCCAGCAACCCGGTACCCTCAGCAGCCCCACAGGGAAATCCAGTGCCCCTTGTGCCAGCAACACGGTGCCCTGCTGGGGGCGCTCACCATACATCGATCCCAGCAGGAACCGTGATGAGGCCACTCCTACCCCAGGCCCTTTCCCCCACGGGTAACTGGGCAGTGGGCGTGGGTCAGCGATCGGGAGGTGCCGCTGGAGGGTGCACATTGGAGCATGGCAGCTCCAGTTCTGACCTGAAGTCCCCACGGTTGTTGGTGACCCTCTCGGCCGGGCAGTATGAGGCCGACGTCTCCAGCACCACGATCTCCACCTTCTTGCTGACGTTGCCCTGGGAGGTGGAGACAGCACATTCCCACTCGCCGTTGGCAGAGACGTGGATGTTGGAGAGGATGAGCTCACTGGGTAGGGGGACAGATGGGGGCAGGGGGGAGACACAAGGCAAATGCTCACATCTCAGAAGCCAGGAGGCTACGAGAGGACAACACATAGCCTCTCTCCTCCTCCAGCCTAAGGGGCAGCGGCGCTCGCTGACACGCCTGGCACTGCCCTAGGCCCCATCGAGTGACAGGCAGAAGCGTGTCTGTATCCGTACCCACTGCTCACCCACTGGCGAGACATCTCCCCAGGGCTCAGCCAGCGCTTTCCTGCAGTCCCTTTCCTTTGGGGTGGGGGCCCAAACCAAGGCCCAGGGATCATTTCAAATGCCACCACAAGGCAGCCACCTCTGGGGAGGACGTGGCAGCTGACAAGAAAACGTTGCCATTTAGCCCATAAATAAAAATCCCAGATGGAATTTACAATGGAACCTAGGGGAGTTATGCACTCAGATCCCAGCCCCCCGCCCCAGGTGAAGCAGAGTGCTTTGCACCCAGCTGAGGCTTAGTCAGGAATCCCAGCTCCCGTGGGCTCGGTTTCAGCAGGAGCTGTCAAGGTCCAGAATGACCCTGGCCAGGGCTGAGCTGAGCGTTTGGGAACCTGGGTACATTGCTTGGTACATTGGCTGCACCACAGAGCACTTATGCCAGGGCATCCTCCCCCAGTGCCTATGGCTCGCTCCCCAGCGCCCAGGCCAGTACCCTGGCAGGATGGAGTCTGTGTCGTACCTGGTGATGAAGGTGCAGTCATGGATGAGACTCTCCTCCAGGATGATGCCAGTCTGCTCGTCCCCCTCCACCAGCACCCGGTTGTGGTACCACCGGATACGGGTGCTGCTGTCCAGGTAGGTGGCTGTGCACTGGAATGGCAAGCGGTCGCCCTGGAACACCACCTGCCGCAGCGAAGGGATCAGGTGGTGGGTGTGCAGCTCCGGAGCGCCCACTGTGGGAAAGGGCCAAGATACCTGGGTGAGCCACCTCATCCCCCGGCAAGGCAGGGAGCCCCCTTCGGCAGTGCCCAGCCCACCTGGGTCAGTCATGACCAGAGGGCCCTGTGGGTCATGATCCACAGGCTGGAGTCGGTCTTGGTCCCTTCCCTAGCCAGACTGGCACCCACCAGCCTGGCTGGCACTAGCTGACTCCCTACTGGGCCTGCCGAGGGGGTTATCCAGAGCCTTGGCAGTCAGAGGCCTGAAGGATGGCTTAGGGGCTAGCCCTCAGATACTCCACACGCTGCCCACCCCTTGCTCTCAGTGCTCTGGGACTGGCACTCAAGGCCAGGCTGCCTCACCACACTGCAGTTGGCTCTCCCTGATGCTCCTCAGCGGTTTGGCATGCAGGGTGCTTGGGTAGATGCACAGCGTCTTGTCGGAGATCTGAGCTGAGCGGTTTCTGGACCAGGGCAGCGTCCAGCGCAAGTTGCAGTCGCACGTCAAGTACTCGGTGGCAAAGTCACTGGAAGAGGCAAACCCGAAGTGCTGGAGTCAGGGACGGCAGAGGCCCCACAGAGACGGGTTTCGGCAGAGTGAGCCCAGCTGCTGCCAGGACCCCCATGCTTCAGTGGCTGGGGACCGCTGGGCACCGGGGTCCACGCTGGGACAGGTAACAGCACGAGGCCTGTCCCCGACGCTCACTGCAGGAGGCCGAAGTGTCACAGGAGCAGCACACAGAGGGTGTATCCGTTGCAGCAGGACATTGGCAGCTATGCATACTACTGTCCCCATGCCAGTCTGCACACACGTGTAACTGCCAGCACACACACGTGAGCACACCATGGCTGCAGAGCACTGGGCGTGAGCTTGGTCCCTGCAGAGCTCCACGCACACCTCTCGCTCAGCTCCCTGCTGGCCAGGGTGACTCTCTCTGGTGAGGGGGGGCCTTGCAACGCGCCCTTTCCTCTCAGCAAAATACTCACATGACTTTCAGAGATGGCAGCTCGTCAAAGACGCCAGGCTGGAGGCTGGAGAAAATATTCCCTGACACGTTCCTGTGAGAGGAGACAAGAACCGGGCTGGAGGTGACAGAGGTTTTGGCTGATGTGCTCTGACCAAGCCAAGTCCCAGTGCAAACATCTCCCGGTGCAGAGCCAGGGCAGGGAATGGGCATTTCCAGAGACTGCAAAACCTGCTCTCCCCACACTTCTGCCTCCCTCCCACCCTACTCTGGGGCAGGAAAGCTCCTGGCTCCAGGGAGCACATGACGACTTTCGCCTCAATTGCCAAGACTGCTGAACTGGGACCTTAAAGAGAGCTTTCGGTGCAGGGACGGAGCTATGTTCATACAGCACCTGGCCCATTGCAGGGCTACCGGACACAATAAACATCCTGAGTTCCATAGAGCCAGAAGCATTTCACAGATCATCTCCTGTGTATCTCAGGCCAAAGAATTCGCCCCAACTCACCCTGTATGGAACCTAACCCCCTCAAACCGTCATTCAGCCTCACCTCATTACTCCCTCTGTGAGGGGGCGACCACCATTATCCTCATGGCACAGAGTGGGGACACGGTCTGAGGCAGGCCCAGAAATAGAAACCAAGGGCCTACCTCGTCACAAGTGTTCTGGGAGTCAGATGAGACACATTTTAAAGGGGCCTGACATGCAGGAAGTGCTGAGTATCTGCCCTCTGAAAACCAGGGCCCTTTAGGTCTCATGTGGGCCTCCAAAATCACTAGTCACTTTGAAAAATGTAAGGCCAGGAGTCTTGATGCTCAGTCCACAGGCGCTGGGATGAGAACCGAGGAGTCCTGGGACTCAGTTACTCCCTCTCACATTACAAACTCTCTCAACACGCTAGCATCATGGATTATACAGAGATGCACACTGAAAACTCAGGGCAAAAGTTTGCTTTTTGCTTTAATTCAGTTCCCCTCAGAATCTCTCCAGCCATTTCAGTCCCGCTCAGCTTTTGTTCTCGGGGTTAGCTCCCCTCCCTGGCCTGGTTTTATGGAGAAAAGTGAAAACAAGAGGCCTGGCCCTGCTTGCCGCTGTGTCTTGGGGTTTTAAAGCTCACTTTGATCAAGAATGCACACAATCGCCAAGCAGCACTTAATGAGCTCCCCAGACAGGTGGGGACAGAGAGGAGCCCACATGACAGGCTGAGCAGCAAGGGCCTTTAATGAGCTCCGCGCTGAGCGCTACCTTCGCCTGGCAGACAGTCCATTCAGCCATCGTCACACGCATTCTCCGGCAGAAGCTGCTCTGAAGTGTCTGCCCCCAGAAGCTAAGCCACTCTGTGCTTGGGACTTGGAGAGCTAATGGAGCCACTGGGCAGGCAGGCGGCTGGGCAGGCTGCAGGGGGAGGCTGGGAGTGGCCAAGTGGTGGCTGGCTGAGGGGCAGGGGTCTCTCTCCTCCTTTCTTCCCCACAATCCAGACTCCCGCCCATGTGTCTAAATCCAAGAGAGGGTGAAGATCAGAGACAACAGCACCCTGGGTGGGCTAGTGTCCCTGTGACCCTCTTGATGCCACCTGGCTGAGGGCATAGAAGGTGCACAGAGTTTTTTTTAGGGATCTCTGGGTCAGTTATGTGCACAATAGTTCACTGAAGGGGGCACGTGAGGGCTCTGCAGAGAGCCAGTAACACACAGCCATGGCAAAAGGATAAGGGGACATTAACAGGTACGGACCTATCCTGGAAATGTTGTTTGTAAGGCTAAGCGTTAAAGCAGGGCACTGGGAGGTGACAGACGGTCCTTCCTGACAAGCAGGAGGTGCTTATCTATCAGTTGGATCAGATGCAAACCGAGCACTGTATACTTCCCAATGGATCCCCCTCTGCCTCCTGAGCCACCAGCTAATCCCAATTCAGAAACCAACAGGAGATTGCACATCTACAGGAAGGAACCTCGGGAGGGCGATGTGACGAACTGGGAACGTTCTTAATGTTTGCTCTGAATACTGTGTTGGTGCCTCAGTGTCCCCTAGGCAGTTCTTAAGTATCTAGGTGGTGGAATAAGGGTGTGTGATTGCTGCAGAGCAAAGGGCCAGTGCACCTAAATGCCGGGCACTCTGTCTCCTAGCAACTGATGGCCTGGGCCCCTCCTCTGCAAAGGTGCCAACTGAAGGTGTTGGAGACAAAGGGATCAGGTGACCTCCTGGCCCGGGAAAGGAGCTGAGCAGAGAGGAGGGGCTGGAGGGAGGTTAGTCTGGAGCTTGCTGGGGACGAGGAGTGAAGTGAAGACCTAGGGGTCTGGCTCACTGCCCCCCAGAATGGACCCGGCCGAGGGGTCTGGTTCGCTGTATCTACAAGCTCTGTTTTAGACCCTGTTCCTGTCATCGAATAAACCTCTGTTTTGCTGGCTGAGAGTCACGTCTGACTGCAAAGTGGGGGTGCAGAACCCTGTGGCTTCCCCAGGACCCTGCCTGGGCGGGCTCGCTGTGGGAAGCACACGGAGGGGCAGAGGATGCTGAATGCTCCAAGGAGAGATCCAGGAGGTGAAGACATGTGAGCTTCTTGCCCTGAACAAGTCTGCTCCAAGGGAGAGAAGGCTCCCCAAAGTCCTGCCTGGCTTTGTGGGGAGCTGTTCCAGAGCATTGCCCAGTGACTCCGTGACAGGCCCCCGATTCTGGAACAAAAATCAAAGGGTTGTTTTGGTCTCTCAGGGGTTGCACAGGGACACCCTAGTAGCATCACCTACGAAGTAAGCAGTGGACTTGCTTCACGAACAGAAGCTCCCAGCCAAGTCTGGCCGTTACACACTGGAAGGATGTTGAGTGAGCGTTTCCTCTTCTGGCCTAACAATATCCTATCAGTTAAATTTAAGCTCTCGCAGGCATGTGATGCTTTTAGTGTATATGTGTAACCCTTTGTTTTCAACATCCCCTTGCTCTCATTGGCATCTCTGCTCCTCGTTAAATAAACTTGTACAGGCTCCCTCTGTAAACAAATCTAAGTGTGGCACGTGAAGCTGAGCTGTAGTCTCGTGTGTAACTGGTAAGCTGGGAACTGGTAATTCGGTGAGTGCTCAGTGGAACAGGGGCTGGACATGGTCTGGGGACTCTCAGGGGACTCAGGAGTTGGAATGTGTCTATTGTTAGGCTCTGGCTGGCAGGGGCCAAGCTGTCCCAGGCTAAGGGCCGGTGGAAGCGAGATGGAGTGGCCGGAAAGGCTAGGCTTTGCTCCATCCCTTGCTAGCAGAGAGCAGGGTCCCGCTGTCGGGTGGGAAGGGGAACGAAGGCGAAATCGGGAGAGCAAATGTGGGGGTCCTGCTCCACAACAGCCAAAAGCCCCTGGCCAGCGCTGTGCCTGTGGGCAGGTGCCCTCCTGGGAGCCCTTCCCGCGGGCCCCTCCCGGGTACTTACAGCCGAAGGAGGTTGGTGAGTCCCTGGAAGACGCTGGCGCTGAGGCAGCCGATGCGATTGTTGGAGATGTCTCTGGAAACAAGCAGAAGGGACATAAGAGCTGTGTGAGTGCTGGAAGCCAGGGCTGGCTACGCCCTGCTGGGGGGAGCTTCTGGTGCTGCAGAGAGAAGTGCTCTATAAATGAGCTGACTGACAGGATTCAGGCACTGTTGAGAGTGGGGCAGCTGCTGCTGTGAGTGCACCCAGCACTGCTGGAGGAGCTCAGCACCTGCCTGGTGTGTGGGGTGAAGCGGCAGGACCGGTAGCTCCCGGAGTCGGGCTGTTTCAAAGCCCAGGTTGCAGCGCAGAGAGAGGACCCTGTGCGGATGGCCTCTGGTCTGTGCACTGGCCCCCGCCCATGAGCCAGCTGCAGGCTCGACTCTCCCAGAGGAGTGAACCAGGAGCCTGGGGCCACTTACAGGCGCTTCAGCTCCGAGAGGCCAAGGAACGCGCCAGGCTGGATTGTGCTGATCAAGTTGTTCTTGAGGTCCCTGGAGAAAGAGAGAGAGAAAATAGATAGAAAGGAAGCTAGTAGCTGGCAGGGGGCTCCGTGTCCTGGTGGGGAGCAGAGCAGTCCAGCACAGTGCTCCTGGCAGATCACTCCCCCCACATGGTGTCGACCCAGGTCAGGGGAACCCAGATTGGGTGCAAACCATGCTGGAAGGTCCCTTGGACAGGGAGCCATGGCACCAGCTGGCAAACACCTGGTATGCCTAGCCAATGTCACAGACCGAGGCCGGGCTGCCTGGATGGGCCTCCTCCTCCACTTGCCCAAGAGTAGTGAGATCATGCCCTGATACCAGCAATGGCTTCATCCATTCACCTGCTCTATGATGGGAAAAGAACTTCCAGAGACTTCCCAGGCTGCTGAAAAATGGAGTTGAGACATCAGTGCCCTGTGTGGTGGCACCGCTTGTGAGGCGGATGCCTGTCCACAAGGAACTGGACTGGCACCCCCTCTGCCCTAGCTCGAATCACGCGTGAATATCTGGAATGAGGGAAGTACGGCGGTGCCTGCCAGAGACCCCTTGCCGCTCCCAGCAGCCAAGTATGGATCTTGATCAGCAAGTGGCCTGGTTGGAGGGGAGGAGTTGGCAAGGACATTCCTCCTGGGAGGGGGCAGAAGGAATCCCGGCCCAGGTGGATCCCGGGCCATGCCGGATGGACAGGTCTGAGAGAGACAATAGGGTTGAAATAACCTTGACCTGGACCCTTCTGGTGCCTCTTTCTACAGCCAGCCCCACTATCTAGTACGGGTGTCAGGACCCTCATGGCTCCACTTCACAGCACTGCTTTCCAAGGGAGCAGAAGCCTGCAGGCCCTTCACAATGACTGTACCGCGCTAGTCAGGCAGGATAACCGGCCTGGAAGGGCACATAAACCTCTTGGGAACAGGTCACATGGGGGGAAGGGCCAGGAGGTGCGAGGGTTAACTCGGTGTTTGCAAAGCGCTTTGAGATCCTGCATGGACCGGGCAGCAGAAAGGGACCCTATTGTTGTTCCTGCTCCTGGTTTAGATTCCTCAGCCAATCAGAGCCGGGAGTTGCCAGGCCAGAGAAGTGCTGGGCAGGAACCTCATTAGCAGCTTTCAATTCAATCTCTCTCTAATTATCTCTCAGAAGAGAACAGGGAGTGAGGTTGGAAACTCTTACAGCTCCCTGCCGGTTTGAAGGAGGGAAAGACACCAGGCCTCTGCGCTCACGAGCGCTTGCACGCTTGGAGCTCTGCAGAGGAGGCAGCGGACAAGGGTCTGCCAAGCAGCACCTAATTGGCCGAGCAGGCCATGCGTGCGTATTCGGTGTCCCCATGTGTAAAACAGTCAAGGGCGTCCTTCCATACAGGTGTGCATCCCAGGACGAGCTGACGGTTCGCCACGTCCCAAGACCTGGCGCGTGATGTTGCTGGGAGTAGTGGATTTGCCATGGCCACGGGCCCACACTCCAGGGGGGCCCCAGCCAGGGCCACTCTTCTCCACCCCCTGCTCTCTCCTGCAGGGGGCAGAAGCTTGGTGCTCCTGGCACTGAGGCTCCTGCTGCAGTAGGGCTGCCAAACTCCCCCTCCATTGCCTCCTTCCACAGCTTGCTCAGTTCCCGCCCTCCCCCTTCCTGCCACAGATCAGCTGTTTCGATCAGTTGTTTGCCAGCAGGAGGGAGGGCCCAGCATGCTCACCTGGGGAGAGGAGGCAGAGAAGAGGCGGGGTGGGGCCTTGGGGAGATGGGGTGGAACAAGCAGACCTACTCTAAATGCAGAGCTGCACAGCCAGGCTGAAAAAAGAAGGTGCTGCTCAGTTCCTGGCACTTTGCAGCTGGACACCACCACCTTCTGGGTCCTCGTGCTGTTTGAGCTTCCTTCTGTGTGCTGGGAGCCATCCATCTTGTACAACAGTGAGTGCCCGTGGTGGGGCAGGCAGGGCAGGAGGACAGAGGCAGTGGGGAAGGAAGGGGGTGGGATGGGGAGGAGATGGAGTGGTGGGGAAGGGGCATGGGATGGGGAAGAGAAGGGGACAGAGCAGGGATCTGCAACCTTTGGCACGTGGCCTGCCAGGGTAAGCCCGCTGGTGGGCCAGGCTGGTTTGTTTACCTGCCTCGTCCACAGGTTTGGCCAATCGCGGCTCCCACTGGGCATGGTTTGCTGCTCCAGGCCAATGGGGGGCTGCAGGGTGAGGGATGTGCTGGCCGCAGCTTCTTGCAGCCCCCATTGGTCTGGAGCTGCAAACCATGGCCAGTGGGAGCTGCGATCGGCCAAACGTGCAGAAAGGGCAAGTAAACAAAGCGGCCTGGCCCACCAGGGGGCTTACCTTGGCGGGCCGTGGGCCGAAGGTTGCCGATCCCTGGGATAGGGGAAACAGGGGTCCCCTTGGCAGCAGCTGGGGCTCCCCTGTTAAGCAGGCCCATCAAACCCTCACCCTGACAAGCCCCACCTCCCCTGTATCTGTACCACCCTGATAAGCCGCTCCCAGACACCCTCCCCACTGAGCCCCAACCACCTACACCTAAGCCCCCACTTAAATGAACCCTGTAGATAAATCTCTGTATTATGCATCTTCACATAACTTTCATATGACTTTGTATTATGCCTCTTCATATAACCCTGTATTAAGCTATTTTCATACAACTTTGTATCAAGTCCTTTGATATAGGAACTTTGTATCAAATCCCTATGTAGAAAAACTTACAGAAAACTTTGTGTGTTAAGCCTTGGTATAATGTTATAGTCCCTAAGGATCGTTAAAGTAGAAGAAAAAAATCTTTTTGCTAGGAGTAGAATAAGATTCCCTCTCCCCTCCCCCCCCCTTAATCAATTGCCCTGTTGAATGAATGAGGTGTGAATGAGCAAGGCGTGGAAGGCAGGCACCTCCAGACAGCTAGTTGGAGAGGGGATCGAAGCCAGACCCAAGGACAATAAAACTTGTCAAGTGGGCTCACTAAAGAAGAGCAGACAAATTGACGGCCAGGGGTAAGGGGGATGGGGTTAGAAGCAAGCACCGTCTTTTGGAAACACCCTCTTTGAACAGCATTGGGACAACACCCAGAAGGAAGCAGCACAAAGGACCAACTGACAGAGACACAGATTTTGAATCTGGTACAGATTTGCATGAGAGAGAAGCTGTTATAAATGTGAGGCGTCTTGCAGAGGATCCCGGGTCTGGTCTTGTCAACATCGGTCTGGATCTGCAGAATCCCGGCTCCACCCCTCCCCTGTCTAACTCACTTGGCCAGAGAAGTTAAGGGGAGAAATAGTTGGTGACAGAGAGAGAGAGAGAGAAATATAGATCATATGCATATGATACAGTGTTGATTGATGCATGTACCACCAATGAATGTGGCGTTTGCCTTATTCCCCCTGAAAAGATCCTATGGCATACTTTAAGTACAACAACCCCACCTCCCCTGCACCCAGACTCCCCTCTCCCCCGCCTGAGCTCCAACTACTGTCACTTGGTCCCCCTGCAGACTCCCATTACTCCTGCACCTCCCTGTGCATCCAAATCCCCCACTGAGCTGCCTGCACCCAGACTGCCCCCCACAGAACCCTCTTAACCCCCTCTGGACACCCCACTTTAAGTCCCTCTGCATTTGGATCCTGCTGCCATGCTGAGCCTCCCTACCCACATCTGGTGTGCCTGGCGCAAAAGGGGCAGGGCCCCAGCGTGTTTCTGTGGCAGGCCTGGCCCTTGTTCTGTGTCAGGGTCAGGTTAAGCCTCACTGTCAAGTACCTGTCTCATGGGGGTGGGGGAGGCTGCTGGGTATTCTCCCGCCTCCATGCAGTCAGTGACCTGTGCTCCCCACTGCCATGGTGGAGCTTCCACATTTATTTATTATAAAAAAAATCAGGAATATGGGGCACTGTACAGCTGTGATGGCGGGACTGTGAAAGGGGTGCTGGACAGTAGAGGATCTGTTGGTGGGAGAGCTAGGCAGGGGGTATGGTGTGCAGGGTGCTGTGCAGTTGTGGTGGGAGGTCAGTGGGGTGGGGTCTCTAGGCAGGGAGTGCTGGGCATAGGGATCTGTGGGGGAAGTCTCTGGGTGAGGGGGCACTAGCATAAGGACAAGGCACTGGGCAGGGGGGCAGTGTGGAAGGGGCACGCTGGCAGCGCAGGGCTGGGTAGGCCAGTGTGCGTCTAGCAGTTTTAGGTTTGTAAACAGTGCCCTTGTGCTGGGCTGAGTGAGGCCACTCCCGTTGTGCCTCACTGCCCCCAACCAGCCCCTCGCTCTGCGGACCGCCTGTCATAAACAGATAGCTAAGGATTAATGTTTCTTTTACCTGTAAAGGGTTAACAAAGGGAACCAAACACCTGACAAGAGGACCAATCAGGAAACTGGATTTTTCAAAGCTTAAGGGAGGGAATTTGTGGGGTTTTTTTTGTCTTGGGTCTTTGTCTGATCTGTGCTCTCTCAGCTACGAGAGGATCTATTTCCAATCTTTCTTATCTTCTGTTTC
>NC_133770.1:165080863-165197254 GCF_003597395.2 Chelonoidis abingdonii | reverse complement strand
CCGCCCCCCATCACATGCCCCATTTCCCCAATGGGGGCCCACAAATATGTTTGGCGCCAGGCCCACAAAAAGTTAATCCGGCCCTGCTGGGAGCACATGGGGCTCCATTCCACACTGCTTGTCCTACTCAGTAAAACCCACGCAGTCCTGTATCAGAGGGGTAGCCGTGTTAGTCTGGATCTGTAAAAGCAGCAAAGAGTCTTGTGGCACCTTATAGACTAACAGACGTTTTGGAGCATGAGCTTTTGTGGGTGAATACCCACTTCCTCGGATGCATGTAGACACAGTCCTGGCCGCACAATGCAAATGCCGAGGCTGCTTCTTGAGTGAGTGAGAAACCCCAAGAGCCAAGAGCAGTAACCCGCGGCCCCATGCACACTAACAGTCCTGCAGAGCCCAGCTCGCTGGGAATTAATGAGCCTGGTGCTTGTGGATTTGAAAGAACTGCAAAAACTAATGGGCAGGCCAGGCTGCTGCCATGGAAGTGATGTATAGGATTCCATAGAGGATGGCACCCTTCCTCCCGGATGTGGGAGGCACTCTCCACAATCCTGGAGCAGGGCTAGCATGGCTGATTCAGGGACGTTCCCATGAGGGGGGAGATAAGCTGGAAGAGCAAGGCTGGATCCAGATCCAAGCACACCCAGGGTTTGGTGGGCTCAGGGTGGGTCCTGCTCTAACAACGTCAGATTGAATCAGCAGTGCAGCCACCATGGAGAGTCAGCATATTCCATTCCATGTGGGTGGCAGCAATCCAAGTCTCTGCTTGTATCTGCAGAGCCACATTGACAATTCAGCCCCCTTCGCTTTTACACATGGGGACTGATTTATTACCCATAGGCCATCCCCCAGGAATCCAGCCTGGCAAAGGCAGACATTGGATAGAGGAGGTGATGCTTGGGGCTTGTTCCCTAAGCCCCAGAGGTTGCTTTCCCATTAAACCCTACTTCAAAGAGTCCTTGGAGCTGCCTGGGGTTGGTTATGGTTCTGCAGCCTGTTAAGAATCCTTGGCTTTTAGATTTCTCTTTGCTCTCTAGCCCTGGGATCCTCCCTGCGCAGAAACTACTGCTTCTCCTCCCCACTCTCTGCTTAGACAACTCAATGGGAGAGATGCACACCCCAGCCCACCCAATGTGCTTGGCTGCAGCTCGGCCTGCTCCATCCACACAGCGCTAAAGAGGATAGCATAGGTAAAGCCACCCTGGGAGTACCCACCTGCATTTCTGTGCAAGGTCCCTCCTGGACAACTCCCAGCAATGTTTCAGCTAAGAGTCTATGGGCTGAATCCCACAGCAGGCCAGCTGCTGCTGAAAATGTGCCTGCCTAGCTTGATATGACCAGTAACTGGCTAGGGGTCTTTTGTCACTGGCACTGTTTAATACTGGTTCATATGGACATGTGTATGCGTGAGCATGCTGCATACAAGTCTCATTTCAATCGTCCTTTCAGTTATCCTTTTAAAAATTGTCGTGTGCTTGCGCTAGGGGATACTCAGTAACAACACTTAGCTGGAAAGAGCTTTACTCAAAACTGGGCAGGTATATCACTACTTCCCGTCTATAAAGTGGGAGACTGAGGCATAGGGCAATTAAGGGCAAGAGAAGGGCTCAACTCCAAGTCCAGGCCAGAGTTTCAAAACTGTCCAGCACGCCACCACTCCCGTTGTGATTCTCACATTCAGATTTTCAAAAGAACTCAGCACCCAACATACTGAACAGAGTTGAAAAGGGACATCATCATAGGATCTAACCACATCAGCCACACCATCAGGGGCTTATTCACGTGCACATCTACCAATGTGATATATGCCATCATGTGCCAGCAATGCCCCTATGCCATGTACATTGGCCAAACCGGACAGTCTCTATGCAAAAGAATAAATGGACACATTCTAACATCAGGAATCATAACATTCAAAAACTAGTAGGAGAACACTTCAGTCTCCCCGGACACTCAATAACAGACCTAAAAGTGGCAATTCTTCAACAAAAAACTTCAAAAACAGACTCCAATGAGAAATTGCAGAATTGGAATTAATTTGCAAACTAGACACCATCAGATTAGGCCTGAATAAAGACTGGGAGTGGACGGGTCACTACAAAAATTAATTTCCCCCTGCTGATACTCATACCTTCTTGTCAACTGTTTGAAATGGGCCACTTTGATTCCACTGGCCTCATTACCACTACAAAACTGATTTTTCCTCCTTTGGTATTCATCCCTTCTTGTCAAATGTTGGGAATAGGCCACTTCCACCTTAATTGAACTGTCTTGTTAGCACTGACCCCACCCCAACTTGATATGACAACTCCCATTTTTTCATGTGCTGTCTATTTATACTTGCCTCTGTATTTTCCACTCCATCCCTCTGATGAAGTGGTTCTAGCCCACGAAAGCTTATGCCCAAATAAATTAGTTAGTCTCTAAGGTGCCACAAGGACTCCTCGTTGTTTTAGACTTGAAAAACAGGCCATAAGCGATGTGCCCAATGTCACAGCCCTTTCCTGCCTCCTTCCCACCAGGGAGCCTTCTCTGGCACGTTCCCCATGCACACAGGGTCTCGGAGAAGGGAATGTCTTTCTGAGCCAGAGAATGTCAATGGAAGGAAACAACTTAATCTCTGTGCCCTTAAACTGGGGCCTTCTATATGCCCGTTGGAGAACACTACCAGGCTAGCTAAGGAGCCCAGCACTCAGAGCCATGCTACGCCCCACAGACACCCTCCACTGCCCTCGGAGTGAGATGGGCCTGGGCCCTTCAGTAACATGACGCTGTTGGCCACCCATTTGTACCAAATATGTTTGCCACAGTTGCAGGGAGAGGGAGCTGTTCCAGATTCACCAGAGGTCCCATTTCCTGCCCTGAGCCCTCTCTGCGTAACCTTAGCTGACGGATCACATCTCCTATAATTGCATAATTTATGTCCCATGAGAATCCTGCAGCTCTGCAGTCTCTGTACCCAGGCGCAGGGGCAGCCACTCGCCTGCAATGTATTTAACACATTATAGTCCACAGGGCTCAGGCTCTGCTTGCTGCTCCCTCTCCTCTCCCCGGCAGCTCTCTAACCACCGCAAGTCTCGAGGCCCAAAGGGAGCATCAGAAACATTCCACACAGCTTTGCCACCACCCACACTGAAACCAGAGCACTGGCCAAGCCACCAATTTGGGTAATTCCATCCTACCTATGAAACCTCCTCTGCAGTTTCAGCTGGATACGGGATCCTTCTCCCTCACCCCCCAATCCTATGCTAATGCACGGCTTGCGTGTTGTTATATCAGTGGCTGTGTTCCACCCAAGAAGCAGCTGCAGGCCAGCGAGGCAGTTTCTGTAGCTTGTTTTGAGAAGGAGGGCATGATAGAGACTCACGAGTCTCTTGTTATTATCACCACGCTGGAGAGGGGAGAAATTCCTAAAGGAGACTCCAGTTTGAAGCAACTACTATGTTGCAAAGGAAAAGAGCCGAACCATAGGCCAATCCATGCACTGCTGCATACCCCCATGGCCCATACGGATACAGACCTCCGTCCAGGTGGAAGGACATGCATTTTGTTGGTCCCTGGAACCCAAACCTGCCCATGTAGTTTAGCTTGAATGAGTTGAACCAATTTCCATTTGACTGCATCTTCCATTAAACTCCTGCCCACCGCAGCTTACAAACGTCCCTCTGCCTCCAGACTTTGCCTCGTGGGCCCCCAAGTGGAGACACAGCCAGGGAGAAAACGACGCTTGATTCCCATTACAAGCGATCTCATGCCTGGAGAGTTCACTCGAGTAAACTGGAGTGCGAGTCCCACACTCTTCCCAGCAAGGGGAGGGAAAGGGAACACCCAGCCTGCAGCCATTGGCTGCCTGGCAGCGAGCAGCCGAAAGAAATTCCACATGACTCCCTCGGTAACATCAAGCCACCCTCCGGAGAGGTTGGGAAGTTCTTCAGCCAGAACAGCTCTGGAGCTGTGCCAGTGACGCATCTGGTGCATCCCACCTAGCGCAGCAGACAGGCTGGGAAAATCCCCTGGTCTGGGCAGGGGTGCCCCAATGCTGCTGCTTCAGAGACATTGTCACCTCCTCCTAGCATGCACTGAGAAATGTTTTCTCCACATGCTGGACACTGCTCTCCGCGCTGTGTTACTGTATTTTCCACTCCATGCACCTGATGAAGTGGGGACTCCGCGCTCCTCCTGCTCTCCAGGAATCCCCTGCGGTGCAGGCAGTGCCTCGAAGCATCTCTTGCCCCTCAGAAGCCCTCACTCTGACCAAACACCCAGCCCATCTTTGTGGTCAGCAGACAGACCCTTTCCCTCCCCCAGGCAGTAAGATCCAGTGGGCAGGACACTGAATGGGGACTCAGGAGACTTGAGCTGTGTTCCCAGTTCCATCACTGATCTGCTGGGTGACCTTGGTCAAGTCACTTCCCTTCTCGGTGCCTCTGACTCCTCTCCCACTCTTTGGGGCAAGGACAGCATGGACAGCGCTTCACACCCTGGCCCCAATCCCAGTTGGGGCCTCTAGGTGCTCTGCAGAACAGGTAAGTAAGTAATAATCTCCTCGTCCAGGGTCACTGACAGCGATGAATCGCCAGCGTCAGTCTCCAGCTGCAACTGTCTTATACAACCAGCGGTTCCTTGGCAGACGAAAGGAAGAGAAAGTTAAAAGAAAAGTTCCATAAAGTGCGATCGGAACTGAGCTAAACACTTCCAGGAGCCAGCCCATCCGGAGCCATGCAGCAGTACACCATCTCTCTGTGTCCCCGCATTTCTCCCAAGTCACCGTCTCTGTTCCGCCAGCCATTTCTATTTTGATTGACTGATGCTCTTCATTAGCATGCTGGACATTGCGTCATCCCTCGACTCAACACCCTCCTACCAAGGCTTGAGGGGTCACCATGGATAAGCAGCTGAGCATGAGCAACCAGCCCGATGCTGCAGCTAACAGGGCCAATCCGATCCTTGGATGTACAAAACCAAGGATGCAGTGAGCAGGGAGGTGATTTTACCTCTGTACATGGTGTTGATGGGACCGACACTGTGTCCAGGTCTGGTGCCCATATTTTAAAAAAGATGCGCAACAACTGGAGAAAGTGCAGCCAAGAGCCACAAAAAAGATTCGAGAGCTGGAGAAAATGCCTGACAGCGACAGATTTCAAAAGCTCAATCTGCCTTGCTGCTTAAAAGGAAGATTGAGAGGTGACTTGACTACAGTGTCCAAGCACCTTCATGAGGAGAAAATCCTGACTACAAAATGCTCTTTTATCTAGCAGAAAGAGGACTAACAAGACTCAATGGCTGGACATTGAAGCTAGATAAATTTAAATGAGAAATTAGGCACACATTTTTTACCAGTGAGGTTCAATAACCATTGGAATTGGTGGATTCTCTATCTCTTGATCTCTTCAAACCAAGACTGGCTGCGTTTCTGGAGATCTGCTTCAGCCAAACACAACTTACTGGACTCAATACAGGGGTAACTGTCTGGGTGGAATTTAATGGCTTGTGACATACAGGAGGTTAGGCTGAAACTCACTGAATCTGTGGTTACTAGGACTCTGGCTTCTTTGTACTACAGCCAGAAGGTGAAATCTCTCTCACCCGGGCCACTAGTTACCTTGCCCCTGGAGCCAAGAAATGTGAGTCTAGAGAGATCCGTGGGGCCAAGTCACCCTGGATACGATCCTGCCCCTCGCTGGTATGCACGGTGTCAAAGCACGTCCTTGTTCTGCCATTCCCCACAGCTGAGCTCTTCCTCTGCCAATGGAACGTGCTTATTGTCCCCTAATCTCCCTTCATTGCTGGATCCAGAATGACCCCTGGCAATCATTTAAAAAAAGTAAAAGAGAGAGAGACCCAAGTCCATAAAACTAATAAACCAAGAGAAACGCCCTGAGGAACTGACACGTGAGGAGCCTTTTAGTAATGGGGTGTTGCTAGGTACATTGAAACTAGGTCAGCTCAAGTCGAATCCTGACCCTGTGCTCCAAAGGTGTGACTCTGACATAGGCAGGAGCTTGTGGTTTATTGTGTAACTTAACCATAACATCCCAGTTCTTATATTTGTCACCTAAGAGCATGTGGTGCTGATCAGGTTCCCTGCTCAGCAGAACTTGCAGTCAAGAGGCCTGCTCCTTCTAAAACCCTACCGACTCCATCTGGAGCAAGGCCAGCCCTGATCCCCCACACTGCTGATGTGGTAGCTCCCCGTGATTGTCTTGCCTCTCCCAGAACAGGGCCTAATTCGGAGAGATCCTCTTGAAACAAATGGGAGCTGCAGGAACCAGACCCCTCCTAGAACCAGACGCTCACCGCACTATGCCTGAAAGATGGAAGCCTCACTGAGAATATCCCTGTCCCCTCCCTCGCTGAGAGCCCTGCAGTCTGAGGCTCCTATGGGGGAACCAGCGGGAGAGAGCAGGTGTGGAAGAGGGGTATGACCCCCAAAGTACCACGTATTCCCTGATTACCCTGCATAGGCTGAACGAGGCACAGGGCCCTCGGCATTGGCTCCTTTTGTCTTGTTCCTTATCTCACTGCAATTAGATAAAACCCTTTTCTTGGCTCCCCACAGTTGAAACCACAGCACCTCTGCGATATTTTCCTGCTGCTGGATAAATCTATTTCTTAGGCACTAACTCTGGAGGGGGGAAAGGCAGGAAATTGGCAAGGGCTACAATGGAAAGCTCTTGCCTATGGGCAAAGTTGTTTCTGGAGCTGCCTTATCCCAGGCACCAGAGGTATGTGATAACAGCACACAGCTATTGTCAACAGGGTCTCAAAAGGCCTTTGTTCTTCACCAAGCTTGGAGGAAACTCATTCGGTTTATTAGCTTGATTGTAGCATGTATCTAATCACAGCTGCAGAGCAACAGCAGGCTTGCGCCAAAGTCAAAGGCTGAGGGATCCACACACTGCAGTGAAGAGGACAACATCCGCCCCCCACCCACCCCCTGCTCAGACACGGGCATGGAAAGATTGAATTACAATCAGTAAATGTCCGTGTCAATTTCTCCTTTCAGTGCCACCCAAGTAACTACGAAGCTGTCTCCCTCATTAATAAGCGGCATTTTCAGAGAGGGGAAATCAAATACACAGCACAGAGCTGGCAATACAAACCCAGCACGGACCCTGAGTATGTACTCTGCCCGCTAGCCACCTCTGAAGCCCACGTTGCACTGTCTTCACTCACTAGTCCTGCTACCTGCAGTAGCTGAATTCCAGCTAGCTCCAGTAGGCTAACCTATGCACAGCTTCGTCTGTGTAGACAGAGCCGAAGAGAGAAGTAAGGGAGGGAAGGCTGCCGTCAGGTGAAAGGGCGATCCCAAACGCCACAAGGAAATGGCTCCTTTACCAAAAGCTCGGCAAGCTGAATTTATTGTGGAGCGCCGTCTCAGCACATCCGGCCAGGGCTGCTGGGGAAGCGTTTCAGGAGCTGAAGCACTCAGAAGAAGGAACAAAATCCAGATTTTATCAGGAGGGTTTTTTTCCTACTTCAAAAACAAAATAAAAAAAATAAAATAAACCCTTAAAATGTGAAGAGGTGGAGGTGGGGGGTGGGGGACCCTGACTACAACCCTTCCAGGCAAAACGAGCAGGAAGCGGACATCTCTGAGGGGCTTTTGTTTCCTCCCCAGGCTGATAATTCCCTTCAACCTCTTGGGTCTGGAAGCAGCATTTTTCCAAGCTGCTGTGAGCTGGGGAGGGCAAAGTTAATGTGGAAGTGGAGGTGCTGCTTGTTTTTTCTGCTGGGATCTCAGACAGAGGTCACCCCCTCTGCATGTACAGCAATCTCCTGGCTGTGCCCTTGCCCTTCTCGCCAAACGGCTGTGATATGGGGAAGTGCCCCCTGCTATATTCCTGCTGGGACATTACATTAGCTTACGGTCTGTCCACCCCACGGGTTTACAGAGCACTAAACAGGCAGCTCCAACATTCCTGTCCTCTTCCTCTTCACTGCCTGTCCAATTACCGTATGGTGGTGTGCTGGGCTCTTACACAGGCTGCCACGAGTCACCCTGGAGGTAGCTGCATTCAAGTAGAGGAGGCAGCAGGAGAGGAGCATGACTTTTGTTTGTTTGTTTTAAGATAAAGTTAATCAAACTTTTTCAAACTTCAGAACAGGATCCATTTCACTCCTAAGTTTATCCAAATGGAAAAGAGAACAAACCTCACCACCTGCCCTTCTCTAGCATCTTCCCTCCAGGATCTCAAAGTGCCAGGCCAACTTCAGAGACTTCTTGAAATATTTGGTCTCTCTCTTTTCCCCCTGTTTTACAGCTAGGGAAGCTGAGGCATAAAGAAAAGGGGAAGGGGATCTCTAGGGGGCATTGCTGGGAAACAGACCCAGAAGCAGAAAAGTTGAGTTTGTTTTGGTTTTTGGAAGTAGCACATTTTGGATTTAATCCGCGACCTAATGCAACAAGATACTCAAAGGAACCACCTTGTAAAAGCAGCCAGGACCTCCTATCGCCCTGGTGGGGTGACCTGGTCACAGACAAGGAGTTAGGACTGCAGCCCCAAAATGCTCCTGCCGCAGGGCCCATCTAGCAGAGAGCAAACACTGCTGGCTGCACACAGAGCTGCTGCTAAGCCAGGCCCGAGAAGCAGCAGATGCAAAGGGCCTAAAGATCAACCACACATTATTATGGGGGCAAACAGGGCAGTTGTGAAGCAGGAGGTGTGTCAGGACACTGGTTAGATGGTGCTAAGTGCCCTCTTCCTTGCGTCTGACTCTGGGGCCTAGAGCACACGACAGGAAACTGCTCTAGTGTAAGTGGAAACATTCATCTGGAGCAGAATACACCCACATGCGACAGAGCCGGAGCTCCTGGCAGAGTGGTGAGATGGTCCCTGCTCATGCGAGTCAATCAGCATGCGAGGGCCAGTGCGCCTGGCAGTGCGAATCCAGCAATGAAGGAGGATCATATCCCTATTTCAGGGGTTCTCAGTTTTTCCCAGACCATGACCCCGTCGTACAAGAGAAAACGGAGTCTCCCAGCTGGTCAGCAAGGGAGGGTAGTCGCAACCACCAGGGTGAGAACCACCCTTCAGCTGGCAAAAGTCAGCTTGGGACCCAAGTGGACAGATGGAAAAAGTCTCTCTCTCTTTTTCAACCCCCCACCCCATCCCCCGCCTCCCCTAACAGTAAGTGCTTTGATCAGGATAGAGAAAAAAATAACATGCCAGGAACAAAGTGACATGACCAATCTCTCTCTCTCTCTCATGTGTGTGCACACACACACACACGCACTCTCTCCCTCCTCAGGACAGAGCCTCTGGTGGGCAGTGAACATACCTGAGGACAATTGCCTAGCTGTTCTAAACAGCATCAAGGCTTACCTTATGGTTGGGCCACAAAAACCTCCCGCCTGGAATGTGGCTACCTTGCTTCGGATTCCAAGAGAGCAAATTTTGATGGTGATTTTTGTTTTTATAATGGGGGCATCCATTTACCAGGGCCAGAGACCCGAGAACTCAGTTAGCACACGGGCTCCCAATCACACCCCTGATCACTACAATGACCTGAGCTGAATCAGAACAAGAGAGGATCCCAAGGCCCGATGTAAAGAGCTGCACAGGCCAAGCCATTTGCAGCATACAAGTCCGACGGGTTCTACAAAAATCCAGCAACTATGCTACATATTCCGGAGTGCCATCTCATGGCACCTTGTCTATTCGCTATCGACAAATACATACTATAGTGCAGTCCTGTAACAGGCAAAATCTCCATATCTCATTTGCAAATGTAACATGGAGGTTTGACCTGCTTTGGGTAACTCAGGATGCCATGGCATTTGTATTTATTTATTAGAAAGAGTTGGGATGTTAGACTCTGTGCCCTGGCCAACCTCCAACGCCAGTAAGAACATTCGGCAGCTCTACGTTCCCTTTGCCGTTTCAGTCGGATATTGTGTTCTTTACTTTCTCTTCTATGCTGATACAGTGTTTCATCTCAGAGGTGGCTGCCTGTCAGTAGTGAGCTGAGAAATCCTGATACATCCTTTATTCCGGGGCGGGTTAATGAATTTGTAAACAGCCCTGCAGCCCGGCATGAAAGGCACTGGACAATCAATGCATAGTATTACTCTCCACCCAAGTTTTCCAGACCCCTAACCACAGCAGTTTCTACAACAGCTAATTCCCAGTTATCACCAAGCAACAGGCACCCAGCAAGCCATGCTTTGCTTGGTGGTTTTGTCATGTATATTGCTAGCCACTGGCAGTAGTTCTAAGGCCACCAAACTCAGTTCCCTTGAGATCGTTGGCAGCAATTCAATTGCTAGCCACACAGATGTAAAAACAGTGCTTTTTCCACACAGGCTGCAGACCCCCTTCCTTTCTAGGGACCTTATTTCCTCAGGTCTGAAGAGGACCAAGAATTATAGGCCAAAATTCAGATTATGAAAATATTTCATGACGCATCGCAGGATGACCTCATCTCTGCACACACACTGCCCTGCCAACAAAAACAACACAACCCATGTTCGGTTTCCAAGTTCTTTACAGAGGAAGCTGGAGTCAAGAGGAACAGCTTCATGAGGTCTGTGATTTTTATTAACTCTTGACTAACCACTGCTAAGCATGCCAACCCTATGTAGATTGCAGCAAATTGGAAAGGAGATCGTTGCACTGGAGGCAAACTAAAATATCAAATGATACACTGTTCCCTGGAAATAAGGACTGAACGTGCCATTTCTATCATGCTACTGGATGAAAGGCTGTGCAGTCAGCCTGTTTGTCTCTTCCCCATCTTCTGGGGATCTAACTTTGTTGCCTAGGCTTGAGTTGACTCTCATCTGGAAATTACCCCTATGGTTGCTTGGCATCCTAAATAAAGCAAGTCAGTGGCCCAAGTCCAGCTACCATTGGACAAGACCATCACAGCTGGCACCAAGTGACCACGCAGAAGACGACTTCAGCCGATGGCCATGGAGATGAAGCTTCCTGCAGGCAGCAGCAGCAGCAGCATGTGTGTGTCTTTGAGTGAGAGAGAGAGTGTGTGTGTGTGTGTGTGTGTGTGTGTGTGTGTGTGTGTGTGTGTGTGTGTGTGTGTGTGTGTGTGTGTGTGTGGTGGCTTGCCTGCTGCCTCTGCTTTGTGGACAAGAACAGGACCTTCAATCTTCAGGGCTGTGAACCCGGCACCTTTCATGAACATGAACACGTGGGTTGAGTAGGAAAAGCCCAGCATACCCAATGTTCCCAGTCAGCTAGGTGCCATCACAAAGCCTCGAAGCAAATGCGCAATTTTAACCACACAGCTAGTCCCACTGAAGTCAGCAGGATTATTCACGTGCTACACTGACTGTGGCCCTACCAACCAATAAAAATGCTGAGAGTCCTGCCTTTGGCAGGTGAAAACCAACCTAGGACTTGGAAGGTTTCTCACCATGAGAGCTTTGGAAGAGAATGGGTCCAAGCAGCATTGAATAAGAACTGGCTCAAAGATCATCACAGATGCCAGAAGGAAAGCAGCGTTAATGCAGATAAAGCTGCATCCCATACCTATCTGGACAGAGTCAATCTGCTGATTCCACAGGGCTTTTCCACTGGAAAGGCTACTGGAGATGGAGGAAGAACAAAGGAAATGATCAGTGGGATTCTGCTAAAGGGAAATATCCTGCTACATATCAGGGCTCCAAACTGCTGCTTTGGGCTTGACATCTCCGCTTATGGTTCCTTGTCACTTTGCCCGGGGGTCCCTGGTCTCACACACAGTTGGTCCCATTCATATTTTCTCCTCCTGCATTTCACGCATAACAAAGCGGGTGTCAGTGGTACCCAGTCTCACCAATGAGCAGGAAACAAATTCTCTTTGATCCCTTAATGCTCATTAACCCTTCATTGCCTGAAAGACCATCAACCCAGGCCGAAGAGGAGGTGGGGGGGATGGAGGAGAGAGGGGTCAGAAGAAACTACACCCTGCCTTACTTTGCACAGCATTGCAAGAACTAGCTAAGCACAGGACGTGGGTTTTCACCTTCCTCTGAAGCATCAGGCAACAGCCACTGGTAGGGGAAGGAGACTGGGCTAGATGGCCCCGTGATGAGATCCATCACGGCAGAGCCTTTGGCCCTTGAAACCCTGCACGTTCCCTATGGAAATTTAGATGGATCTACAAAGGAGAATTCTCCCTTTAGCTCATAAAAGGCTCTTCCACTCCTCTGAGCTCCCAACAGTTTGCTGGGCATGCTGGGAAAGCATCCCCTTCCCCCTGCTCCCCAGACCCCGTCCTGGCTGTGGAAGGGACTGATGAAGACTGGAGTGTACGGTTTGCTCATGTTTTCCTTCAGGTCTCTCTTCAAAGCTGTCTCCCCTCCCCCTCTTCTTTTAACAGCTGCTGCTCCCCGCTGGTTTTGTCCTGCGTCCATTTAACACTCATCTACTGACAACCCTGTCTGGCATTAAGAGTAGTGCTGAGTGTCCAATCCAAACAGAACAACTGCACTTCAGGAAGGGGAAAGAAACACATCGCAAACGTTGTTCGCTGCCTGGTTGTGCAGTCAGCAAACGCTCCAGTTCTCGAGCCCCAGATTAATCAGCACTGAGCATGTGCTGTCTCTCCAAGCCCCTACCTTTCCTTAGCCTCCCTGAGCTTTCGGCTCACTTTTACATGGCCTGCATGAGCACAGAGCAAAGTTCTGACCCTTTTACAGCCTGGCGTTACTGGGTGCAAACAGCCAAGTGGAACCAGTAGCACTGCTGAGCTCTGAGCAGCTTGTGCAGTTCAGGAGCATTACTGCAGATTTCCACCTCTTCCCTCTGACATGCTGGGGACCGGGAGAGAAAGCATATCAGAGTTGTCCTCTAGCAGCAGCTAAAGAATAGCTGTAGTACTGTCACCTTTTGCACGGTTACAGGCCTGGGTCAGGCAGGGTTCCCTTGGAAACATCCGCAATTCCAGCCCTTGAGAACATTGGAACTGCTCATCTCTGAGTGGGATCTTGGCTTGAAGGGTTTCCAGCTGGGAAGGTTCTTTGCTTCTAAAATTTCCTTAATAATATTATTGGATCTGGGGTGGAAAAGTTAGCTACAGGGTCAGCAATCGTTACTACTTCCACAGGTATCTTTCATTGCACACTGGTACATAAGGCTCATGTCACCCACTACTCAAGTGTCTAGGGTGGAACACAAGGCATTTTAACAGCACACAGCAATACTCCACAGTAGTTTAGGACAGGAAGTGAATACACTGATCTCAGACACGGTACCAAGTTCAGCCGAGTCTGCAGGGAGCTGGAATCAAGGTCAGGACACCAGAGTCAACAGCTCTCCTCTTTAAATCAAGTGCAGTGGGAGCATTAATGATCCACAAGGGGTCACCTTAGTCTCCAGATCAGACAAAGCACCCCCTTGCGCCATGTCGGGGGTGCTTGGTTCAGCAGAGAGCGGAAGAGGAAACCTACCTCCAGCTGAGCCAACAACTGGGATTTTTTCTTCTTTGTGGGTTGTACAGTAATCGAGGATTTACAATGGGACTTTCACCATGGACTTCAAGGGGGAGCAGGCTCGAGTGGGGGCACTGCAGCTCAGAAGGAAGGGATGCAGAGGCCTGGGAGGAGCAGACTGGGGCCTTGGGGGGACGGGAAGGTTGGAGCTCAGAAGGAAGAGATGCAGAGGCCTGCGGGGACAGATTGGGGACTGGGGGCGGGGGGAAGAGGCTGGAGTTTGGAAGGAAGGGATGCAGAGGCCCAGGGGGAGCAGATTGGGGACTGGAGGGTGGGGAGGAGAGGCTGGAGCTCAGAAGGAAGGGATGCAGAGGCCTGGGAGGAGCAGACTGGGGACTGGAGGGGGGAGGAGAGGCTGGAGGTCAGAAGGAAGGGATGCAGAGGCCTGGGGGGAGCAGACTGGGGACTGGAGGGGGTGGGAGAGGCTGGAGGTCAGAAGGAAGGGATGCAGAGGCCTGGGGGGAGCAGACTGGGGACTGGAGGGGGGAGGAGAGGCTGGAGGTCAGAAGGAAGGGATGCAGAGGCCTGGGGGGAGCAGACTGGGGACTGGAGGGGGTGGGAGAGGCTGGAGGTCAGAAGGAAGGGATGCAGAGGCCTGGGGGGAGCAGACTGGGGACTGGAGGGGGGAGGAGAGGCTGGAGGTCAGAAGGAAGGGATGCAGAGGCCTGGGGGGAGCAGACTGGGGACTGGAGGGGGTGGGAGAGGCTGGAGGTCAGAAGGAAGGGATGCAGAGGCCTGGGGGGAGCAGACTGGGGACTGGAGGGGGTGGGAGAGGCTGGAGGTCAGAAGGAAGGGATGCAGAGGCCTGGGGGGAGCAGACTGGGGACTGGAGGGGGGGGGAGAGGCTGGAGGTCAGAAGGAAGGGATGCAGAGGCCTGGGGGGAGCAGACTGGGGACTGGAGGGGGTGGGAGAGGCTGGAGGTCAGAAGGAAGGGATGCAGAGGCCTGGGGGGAGCAGACTGGGGACTGGAGGGGGGGGGAGAGGCTGGAGGTCAGAAGGAAGGGATGCAGAGGCCTGGGGGGAGCAGACTGGGGACTGGAGGGGGTGGGAGAGGCTGGAGGTCAGAAGGAAGGGATGCAGAGGCCTGGGGGGAGCAGACTGGGGACTGGAGGGGGTGGGAGAGGCTGGACGTCAGAAGGAAGGGATGCAGAGGCCCAAGGAGGAGCAGGCTGGGCCTGGAGGTGACAGGGAGGCAGACGCCCAAGGAGAAGCAGGCCAGGGCTGCTGGTCGGGGGGGAGCAGATGGAGACCAGAGGGCACAACCTCTAACTCTTCAGACACAACCGGCCTTCAACCCAAAGAGAGCCTGAGTGACCCAAGAAACCACCTTCCACAGACACATGTGGGACTAGGCAGGACCCCTCTGGCCTTGGCTTCTGCCAGCGAGAGCCTGGTCCCCATCGCAATGGGCAGGGACAAGCAGAGGTACAGACTGCGCCCTGCATGCAGCGCCTTGCTCTTGGAAGCCTCTGTTTTGATACGCTGCATTTTCCCCTTCTGAAAAATGTTCGTCTCTCACTGGGTGGCTCTGGCTGGGTTTGGGAAACAACATGCCGTGTGCATGGCTTTCCAGTGCTCTCCAAACCCCCATGCATGGCAGAGCGAGGGGAGACGTGCCACATGCCAAACCCACCATCCGCACATTATCAGGGAGACAAAGAGGGTCCTGTTACAGTGGCAGCGACGCTCCTTCCTGTTTGCTCCTCTTCACTCAAAACTCATTTCCTTTCCTGCCACCAACTGCTTGGATTCCCAACCTCTGAGTGCAGAGTCCCTGCACTGCACTGGAGAGAGAAGTCATCATTCCCACCACCGCCAGCCAGGGACTGCCGCGGGCAGGGCAGCGGCCAAGGGAGAACAAATGCAAATGGCAAGCGGGATGGTACCCAGATCTGGGAACCTTGTGCCTCACAGGGAATCCATGCGGCAGGCCCTTTGTTCATTGTCCCTGCACAGGGAACTGCTGCTTTTCTGTGTCTGAGAGTTGCATTATTTACAACCATCCCTAAAAACATATACTTCAAAACCACTGACTAGAGACCCCTCCTTGGCCAAGCAGAGGGCACCAACACCCGCTGTATCCAGGTGAACAGGGGGTGCTGAAGGAACAGCTCCTGCTGACCTGGCTGTAGGCTAGGTAGGTTTGTCAGTGCAGGCTCTGGGAGCTCAGCTGCATAGCTCTTAGATCATCTTCCCATCCCACCTCCTAAAACCACATTCTGAAACACAGCCTGAAATCTGGACTCTCCTACAGCCCATCCACATCCCCTGGGATTGGGGAGCTGGACTGGAACACTCCCAGGAGCAGGCTGGCTGGCTGGCCTGGGAATCCTTCTCTCACAGCACTCAGGAGAGCACTGGCTCCCGGTAAGGGTGGAGGCATAACTATCTAGCCATCAGCATTCCGTGTGATTCCAGATACATCATAGAAATTGATGGGCCAGACCAGGGGCCATCTACCACTATTATGATTGCATTGTTCTTCCATTGAGGAGCCCTGTCATGGACCAGGATACCACTGCACTAGCAAACACGGAACAAAGAGTCTCTGCCTCACAGAGCTTCCAGCCTGAGAAGAGAAGAGAAAACAGACAGACACATACAGACGGGGGAGCACAGGAAACAGTGAGACAATCTTGGTCAGCATAAACAGGCAGTGGTCTCAGCGCACTGACTGCCTAACTTGTCACGTTTTTTGTAGGCATTGCAGCAAGCATACAGTCCCACGTCCTGCCTGTGAGAGTGGCCAGTACGAGCAGCTGCAAACGAAGGCGCAAGGCTCTCATAGTGGGCAATCCTGGAATACCCTGCTGGGGGGGGGGGCAGGGCTTCCCCAGCAGCTAGTGGGTTAAGCACAAGGGTCTCCATCCCTCCCATGCAATAAGGAACATCCAGGAGATGTTCCAGGTGAGAGCAGTCAGAAGCTTTAAGGCCTCCCTGCTAGACTCCCCTGGACAGAACCCTCTCAAGGGCTCTACCCACCCACACTTTTTACGAGTCAATGAAAACCATATAAAACTAGAGTTTAGCAGGACGGGTGAACCTCAGTGAATCCCTTTCAACCAAGGAGAAATTGCAGTGTGCTCGTACAGCTTCCGGACAGTTCCTTGGATACAGACCAAAGACTTCTATAGCCTGAATGTAAACAGCCAGAGATAATATAAACTCTCCATCCCGCGCCCCTTCCAAGTTCATCCAGCGGTCCCTTGGGACAGCTGTGTCCCTGGGACTTTAACCCAACATTCCACCAGGAACATAAACAAGTGACAATAGAAGCAGCATAAGCGAATACCACAGGCTTTATCCCACTCAACCCTGACTTCCTGACCTGCTGGGCATGCTAAGGATGCAGACAGGCATTTGGGGGTTTAAAATACAATACATTATCCTGCTAATGACACAAAGCAGGAACCAGGCTCTAAACTGCATTCAGAGAGAGCTGGGGGAGGGCAAGGAAAGGGCTGAATGCCTCCTGCAGAACTGCTCACCCAGCAGGCAAGAGACCCAAGCTGGGATAAACTGATACAGCTACTTTGACTTGAGTGGGGTAGCTTGATTCACTTCAGTGCAGCTATGACAACAAAACAGATTCAAGTCAAGGACCTTGATGGTAGCATTCTCCATTTCCAGTTCCACACACAGGGCCAGACAGACAGGCAGACCTGCACGGTCTCTATGTGTGAATGGGACAATGGTGCTCAGAGGAGGGAGTTAGGTTTATTAGGAACTGGGGAACCTTTTGGGAAAGAAGGCGCCTATACAGGTAGGATGAACTCCACCTAAACCAAAGCGGAACCAGATTCCTGGCTTGTAAAATTAACAAGGTCATTGAGGGGTTTTTGAACTAAGGGCTTGGGGAAAGCCAACAGGTATGGAGGAGCACAAGGTTGAGACACAGACATCCCTTAGGGGAGGATACTTTTAAAGGGGATCCTAATAAAGAAGAGAGGCTAGATGTTGATAAAGTACAGCTAGGAACTGAAGAGAACCAGTCAGATGAAAAAGAGTCTTATTCAATGGGGGCAGCCAACAAAATATTGACAAATTTTATAAGTGCTTGTATACAAATGCTAGAAGTCTAAATACTAAGATGGGGGAACTTGAGTGCCTGGTGTTAAATGAGGATTGTGGAAGAAGGGAAAGAATTGACAAGGATTTGTAGGGGATCTTAATGCATGTCAGTCTGTTAGCAAGAGTTAGGCCAGCTGTAACCCTAATGACGTGAGATTTGTAGAAGCGAGGATAGTGTGAGGCGAGTAGGAAAAAGAACTGTGTGAGAAGTTATCACGACCTTGCACTGATAATCAAATACGTAGACTGGCGCCCAGAAGTGAGGAAAATAAGATAGCAGGATAGCCCATGTATAAACAAAATGCAGCTGTTGCTCATTATTGTCTGTATTATTGCTTGTTATTGTCTGTAACAAAGGTATAAATGCTTGTTGTAATTGTTCACCTGTTGAGAGACCTGTGCGGGACTGGGGCAACCCAGTGTCCTAGGGCACTCCCTCCCTCTATTGCAATTGCTGGAGAAATAATAAAGTATTTGATTTTGCTGCACCCAAACGAAAAAGCAAGAACTGTGTTTTTCTCCGACAGGATATTGATATAACGGGATCACAGACATTTGGTGGAATGATGATAATCCACGGGACATGGTAATACCAGGGTACAAAATATACTTGAATGACAGAATAGGTCACGCTGGTGGGGAAGTGGGCATTATATGGGAAAGAAAGCATATAGTCAAATATAGCAACAACCTTAAATGAATCCAACAGTACCACAGAATCTCTATAGATAGACATTCCATGCTTGAATAATAAGAGTATAGCCGTAGGAATAGACTATCGACCACGTGACCAGGATGGTAACTCTGATTGTGAAATGCTCAAAGAGATCAGAGAGGTTACAAAAAACTGAAAACTCAACAGTAATGGGGGATTTCAACATCCCCATACTGACTGCGAACGTGTCACCTGAGGATGGGATGCAGAGATAAAATTTCTAGACTCCATTAATGACTGCTTCTTGGAGCCACTGGTCCTGGAACCCACAAGGTGAGAGGTAATTCCCTGGTTTAGTCCTAAATGGCATACAGGATCTGGTCCAATAGGAGAATATAGCTGAAACAGTCTGATAATAGGAACCATAATGTAATTAAATTTAACATCCTTGTAGGGGGGAAAATACCAAAAAAACCCACCACAGCAGCATTTAACTTTAAAAAGGTGAACCACACAAAAACGAGGAGACCAATTAAATGGAAATTAAAAGGAACAGTCACAAGAGTGAAATGCCTGCAAGCTCCATGGAAACTTTCTAAAAATACCTTAATAAAGGCTCAAACTAAATGTATACTCCCAAATAAATAAATAAATAAATAAAAACCAGTAAGAGGACTACAAAATACCGCAGCAACAGAGTAAAAGAGGTAGTTAGAGACAAAAAGACATATATTTTAAACATTGGAAGTCAAATCCTGCTGAGAAAAATAGAAAGGAGCATAAACTCTGGCAAGTCAAATCTAAAAATATAATTAGCAGGCCAAAGAAGAATTTGAAGAACAACTAGCAAAAGACACAAAAACTAATTGCAAAATTTCTTTCAAGTATATCAGAAGTAGGAATCCTGTCAAACAATCAGTGAGGCCACTGGCTGATTGAGGTGCTAAATGAGCACTTAAGGAAGACAAGGCCATCGCAAAGATGCTAAATGAATTCTCTGCATTGGTCTTTACTGCAGAGGATGTGAGGAGATTCCCAGCCACGAACCATTCTTTTGAGGTGACAAATCTGAGGAGCTGTCCCAGATTGAGGGGTCAGTATAGGAGGTTATGGAACCTACTGATACACGAAACAGTAATAAGTCACCAGGACCAGACGGTATTCACCCAAGAGTTCTGAAGGAACTCAAATATGAATTTGCGGAAATACTAACTGGTATGTAACTATCACTTAAATCAGCCTCAATACCAGATGACTAGTGGATAGCTAATATGACGCCAATTTTTAAAAAAAGGATCCACTCGCGATCCTGGCAATTACAGGCCAGAAAGCCTAATGTTAGTACCAGGCAATGTGGTTGAAACTACAGTGAAGAACAGAATTATCAGACATAGATGAACACAATACACTGGAGAAGAGTCAACATGTCTCTTGTAAAAGAAAATCATACCTCACCAATCTATTAGAATTGTTCGAGGGAGTCTACAAACATGTGGACAAGAGTGATCCAATGGATATAATGTACTTAGATTTTCAGAAAGCCCTTGATAAGGTCCCTCACCAAAGGCTCTTAAGCAAAGTGAGCAGTTGTGGGATAAGAGGGAAGGTCCTCTTATAGATTGGTAACTGGTTAAAAGACAGGAAACAAAGGATAGGAATAAATGGCCAGTTTTCACAGTGGAGAGAAGTGAACAACAGAGTCCCCCAAGGATCTGTGCTCAGACCTGTGCTCGTCAACATATTCATAAATGATCTGGAAATGGGGTAAATAGTAAGGCGGCAGACTTTGCAAACAATACAGAATTACTCTAGATAATTAAGTTCAGAGGAGACTGCAAAGAGTTACAAAGGGATCTCACAAAACTGGGTGACTGGGCAACAAAATGGCAGATGAAGTTCAATGTTGATAAATGAAAAGTAATGCAATCTCCACTATATGTGAAAAATGATGGATCTAAATTAGCCATTACACTCAAGAAAGATTTTGGAGTCATATAGATAGTTCTTGACAAATATCTGCTCAATGTGCAGCGGCAGTCAAAAAAGCAAACAATGTCAGGAACCTTTAGAAAAGGGATAGATAATAAGACAAAAAATATAATGCCACTATATAAACCCATGGTACGCCCACACCTTGAATACTGCATGCAGTTCTGATTGCCTCAGTCCAAAAAGATATAGTAGAATTGCAAAAAGTAGGATAACAAAAGTGATTAGGGGTATGGAACAGCTTCCATATGAGAAGAGATTAAAGACTGGGACTGTCCAACTTAGATAAGAGACAACTAAGCAGGAATATGAGAGAGGTCTATAAAATCATGACTGGCGTGGAGAAAGTGAAGAGGGAAGTGCTATTTCCCCCTCCACATAACACATGAACTAGGGGTCACTGAATGAAATTAATAGGCAGCAGGTTTAAAACAAAAATAACAAAGCATTTCTTCACCCAACACACCATCAACCTGTGGAACTCATTGCCAGGGGATGCTGTGAAGGCCAAAAGTGTAACTGGGTTAAAAAGAGAATTAGATACGTTCCTGGAGGATGGGTCCATCAATCGCTATGGGTGTCTCTAAACCTCGTTCTGCAGAAGCTGGGAGTGGATGACAACAGATGGATCAATTGATAAAGTGCTCTGTTCTGTTCACTCCCTCTGGCACCAGCCACTGTCAGAAGACAGGACACTGGGATAGATGGACCATTGGTCTGATCCAGCCCGGCTGTTCTTATGTAACTTACACCAGCTGAGGAGGTGGCCCCATAATGTAACATCTCATGAAAAGAGCCTCCAGCAGCTTCTTATTTCACGTGCTGGTGTGTTGCTGAGTCACTTATGAAGATTGAATCCAAGGGGTGTCTCCGTCTCCGTCAGTGACACTAGGCCAGCACTTCTGAGAACTGGCTTCTCCAACACTCCACTTCCTATACGATCCCAGCCCTTTTCTAATATGAATTAAGGCCTTGTCATCCCACAAACTTGATCTGGTTTCATTAAACGGGGTGAGTTACATGGGTGCAAACCCCTCTGTGGGCTCCCTTGCACCAGTTTCAGAGGGGCTTATATTTCTGTTTAGCTTAAACCTGTTGCTCCTGACAGGCTTAAATTAAATGGAAATAAGCCTGGTCTAAACTGAAATGAGAGTGTTTACATTGAGTCTTTTGCACCAGTTTAACTAAACCAGTTTAAAAATCATACTTTAGGTTAAAATCGGTGCAATTGTGTGTGGAGATCAACCCTAAATATCACCATCTCCCTACCCCAAAAATGGCCCTTCTAATAGGGTTGCCAACCCTTCAGGATTGTCCCCGAGTCCCAAGGAACTAAAGATTATGTCATGTGATGAAACCTCCAGGAATACATCCAACCAGAATTGGCAACCTTATCTTCTAAGTGCTTTCTGATGTGATCAACAGCCACAAAGATGTAACTGCTGTTAAACAAACATGGCCTACGATTTGCCCCAGGTACCTCAGTGGGCAGACAGGGTTGCTGGGGTTTCAGAAAGACTGTTCTTTCCTAATAGGAAGCTACAATCTGTGCTCCCCCTCGGCCATACGAGAGTTAATGAGGAAAATCCTTTGTCCCGTGTGATTTTGCGGGCGAGCTCAGCTGAGGGCTGTGCAGAGACGTTATCCAGACAGAGCCCATGTGTTTACATCTGTCTTGGAAAGCCTCCATGTTAGAGCAGTCAGCCGACGGGGGGCTGGAGCCCTCCGCCGGGGCTAGAGACAGGCCCAGCCTGGAATCAGGGCCTGTCTCTGAGCAGGCGCTGGTGCACAGCGTGAAGCACCAGGTCGGGCTGGGCTGCGGGGTTGTTTGCATCACACTCTCAGGGGAGGCCAAGCAGAACCCCAGGCAAGTGCAGTGCGTGGTTCTCTCATCAGGATACATTTTTCATTAAGTTACTTCCTTTCCCAGCCGGCCAGAGCCTCCATTCTCTTGCAGATTTACGATAAGGCTCTTCTCTCTCCATTACTTTTGTTTGGCTTAGTGTTTCCTCGAGTTCCAAGATTTCCCCTCCTTCCTGCACAAATCAGCCCCCTGTTGATATTCTACAGCTAGCGGAGTGTTACGCTAATGAAGGCTCCCGGGCCACTCACAGCCTTCATTTTCATCCTCGACCCCCTGGACTCTGCACAGATCCAGCCCCTCCTCTCAGCCTCCAGCCCCTCCCACTCCCTATGCTCCTCCTTTGTCTTTCCTCCACCTCACTTTCAGGTCCCAGGTGTAAAGGTGCTCACCTGAAACTGCCTTCCAGTTCCCATGCTGCTGCAGTGACAACAGGAGAGGAGAATGTTCATTGTAAGCCCCTCGAGATCTGTGGGTGCTGCACACATAGGGCAGCTGCAAAAACAGGGCCCCGAAATCCACTAAGTGATCCCACAAAGTGGACCAAATTCACCTGTGTATAACCGAGGGAGCAGCACCAAGGAAGAATGAAGCTCAAGGCTATAAGCAATCAGAACACACTGTCCTCAAATGCCCTCATTAACTGCTATCAACACTGCTGGAGTTGCTCTTGCTCTTTTAGGCATCATTGAAATACACGGGGCAGGCACATCCATGCCACACAAGCCAACCGAAGAGAGCACCAGGCTTGCAGAAAGCTGCCCACCCGGCAGAATTTAGAGCAAGCTGAGTCAAACATTCACAAATGGAGACAAGGTCTGAGACTGCTCAGAACTGATGCAGCTATCCTGTGCCCCCAGGCCAGAGGTACTGGATTGGCCTGAGCTAGCTGACTGGTGCAGGCCCACAAGGGGCAGAAGGCATGATGTCGCTCAGGATCCTTAGGAATTCAGATCTTGTACCCATGAAAAAATGTAATGGTCAACAGAGCTTAAAGAGGGACCTGAACATTAGGTCAGACAGATTCTTTAGAGAACCGCGGGAACAATTTACCAAGGGGAGTGGGTGGGTTCCTCCATCACAGAATTTTTAAATCAGGATGGGATGTTTTTCTGAAAGCTCTGTCCTAGGAATTATTTTGGTGAAATTCTCTGGCCTGTGTTATGCAAGAGGTCAGACTAGCTGATCACAATGGTCTCATCTGGCCTTGAGATCTGTGAATCTATGAATCACTTCTGAGCCACAAGCCACCTTCTCTCATCCCTGGTGCCACTGCTGCAGGAACCTGGCTGTAAACATGAGACTCCCTCCTGCAAGCAATTCTGCAGCAGACCTGCTCATAAGGGCATGTGCACACAGCAGCTTACGCCTAGTCTACACTGACAGCTTTTGCTGGCATAGCAAGGTCAGTTAGGGGTGTGATGTTTTGCCGACATAGCTGTACCAGCAAAAGCCCTAGTGCAGACCCAGTTATACCAGCAAAAAAGTGCTTTTGCTGGTAGAGCTTATTTTGCTGGGAAATTGGCATAAGCCCTATCAGCAATAGGACCTTTTTACAGGCACACCCTGTGCCTGCACGAAGGATAGCCATGCGACAAAACTTTTAAGCATAGACAAGGCCTTGGAGAGCTCTACGCCTGCTCTCTCTCTCACATTTCTGTGCCAACATTTCAGAGCCCGCCTAACTCTGTGCTGCAGGAAATCTGCCCCCAGCTGCTTTCTTAGCTCACTCCAAGCTTCAGAATCTGAGAGATGGCAAATAGAGAAGCCGGTTCATATTTTCCCTCCCCTGCCCAGTGGTATTTGTGCAGCACATTAGTTCCTGTAAGAGGATTTCTCAGACCTTCCCTGCTCTTTCATGTGAGGAAAGTTAATAGCCTCTTTCAGCCGAAGCAAACTGCCAGCGAGTGTTTACAGAGTATGGGATTGATTTACCATGAAAGCTACTTTTCTCTCTGACTCCAGGCGACGTTACACCAGAGCCTTTCAGGGCTGGAGTAAACTAATGTGTTTTGGCTCCTCAGCAGCCGCCTGCCTCTCTCCCTTTCTGAATTTCCACACATGGGGCCTAAAATAATCAAGGGAGGTGGCCGTGATCTGAACACAGGCTCTCAGTACTCATGCCAGGTATAGCACTGGGCTCCTTCCTAAGGTTTCCTTTAGACTCCACCACATCCCACAGAGCAGGGCAGAATGATATGAAAATGGGTCTGTGCTGTCTCAGCAGCACCCACGCTACGTTCCCCTGAGGGGCTGGGGAAGACTCATAGACTCGTAGGTCAGAAGGGACCAATATGATCATCTAGTCTGACCTCCTGCACAAAGCAGGCCACAGAACCCTACCCATACACCTTTTTAACAACCCCTAACACATGACTGAGTTATTGAAGTCCTCAAAATTGTGGTTTGAAGACCTCAAGCTGCAGAAAATCCTCCAGCAAGTGACCCGTGCCCCCATGCTGAAGAGGAAGGCGAAAAACCTTCAGGGCCTCTGCCAATCCGCCCTGGAGGAAAATTCCTTCCCGACCCCAAATATGGCGATCAGCTAAACCCTGAGCATGTGGGCAAGACTCACCAGCCAGCAGTGACCATTTCAGCCTAATTTCCCCTGCACTGCACTCCCATCTTCAGCCTTGACAGTTTTCACCCAGAGCAGAAGGGAAAACTGCACATATGGCTGCTGCATTTCCTGAAGATGGGGTAGGAGTCCAGTCCCTGCCAGAGCTGAAGTGCTGGTACCCACACTAGTCCACTTGTGCTTTGAGCTCTCAGCCATGCAGGTTTTCAATAGAGTTGCCCTGGCGTTTGGATGGCATGGTACCTGCTCACACCCAGGCTGCAGTTGGCCTCATTCAACACCATCCCCCCTGCAATAGCTAGCACTGCACTGCTGCTTGGCACACCAAAGAGCAAATTGCCCATAGGATGCAATCATCAGGTGTCTGAACTCAGATGTATCCATCCAGTGCTCTCTTTAGGGTGCAGGCCACCACCTCCAATACTAGTAGACAGAGGACAAAGTTAATTCCAACACAGAAAGACCGTAACCCCCTCTCCCCTTGGCTAGCAAAGCACTGGGATCAACGCACTCTGTGTAGATTAGAACCAGCAGCAGGGTCACAGAGCAGCCTGAGTCATGGCAGAGCTCCCCAGGAGCAATACAGCTCATTTCCAGCACTCAAGGGATGCCCAGTGCCCTCTCCCTGTCAATCCCTACGGACATACAGCCAGTGCTCTGCCGCAGCATCCGCTCAGCTCACAGTAAGTGCTACCACCGCTGGCAAAGAGGAGCAACCAGCTCCCAGCCACACGCACACACAGGCTACTCTGCCTTCAGCAGGCGGAGGAATGGCTGGTGTGACTCCTTGAGGAACACGGCTATTATAAGCCAGCAGCTGGTCTCTAACCTGCAGGCTGTGGAGTGGGTGCTCTCCATGGCACATCCAGGTGGTCCCTGGAGCTGGGGAAGCATCTCTCAGTCACCAGACAGCAACAATGGCTGGAGCCTGGCCCAGGACCCTAAGAGGACTGGGGACGCTTTTTGACTCTCAACTCCGAAAGAATGAAGCCTCTTTCAGCTCGTGGTGCAGTTGCTTCCTGTCCCTCTCTGGTGTAAATCCAGCCGGGATGAAAGCCGTTTGGAGTGCCAGACACTGGAGAGGGAGCCAACACCGCACAGAACAGGACCCAAGTGCAAAGTGGCCTGGAGGGGAGAGCTGGAGCTAATGAACACAAAGCCCTACAGCCACAGATAGACCAAAGCAGCCTCGATACAGAATGGGGCAGATGCAAACAAGCAGCCACAACCACTGTGTTTCAGCTCCCAGAATCCCTCCCTCGTTCCCTTTTCATAGAGCCAAGCCCATGCGCTGTCATGTGGAATGGGCCAACAGGAGACCTATGGATGGCAGAAGTGGCACATGATGGGGTCCGTGGTGCGGCATTTCATCAGAGCACAGGCAGAGACACCTGTGTTTGCTGCAGCAGAACCAGACCCACCTTTTGTTCACCAGATGCTTTCATCTCCCCTGAAGCAGGGCCTGGAGAATTTGCTCCTGCAGCGCTAGCTGCTCGTATCTTCCCTACCATGTACAGTGAAGGCACAGGGGAATTTGTGCTCTGTGTTGCAGGGGTGCTGAGTCCTTCAGCTTCTTGGTGTTATGCAGGGCAAGGATGGAAGAGCCTTATGCTGTCACCTTGTCAAGCATGGTGACACACAGCACGCTCCTGGGGAATTCTGGGAGGCCCCTCTGATAGGAATGTGGTGCTAAGTACTTGCCCTGACTCCATCTCAGGGCACCAGGCCATCTGCATTACCAGAATGGAAACACAAACCAGGACCCACCACGCTCCTTACATTAACCTCCTGCCACAGCACCCTGCACTGAGAGCTGACTCCTCCCCCAATCGCCCTCTATGTATCCCCCCCGGCCATCTGGTTACTATCAGCTGACACTCATTTACAAGTGCCCTGTGAGAGTTTGCAAGCTGCAGCTCTCAATCAGAAGTTTAACCTCTCTCCTGGCATGCAGAAGTGTTCCAGCCCTTGCCCCACAAACCTGCTCACACTCCAGAGGCCAGATTCCTTCAGAGCAAAGGGAGCCAAACTCATTCAGCCTGGGAATTCACAGAATACATAGCAATTCTGGCTCAATATCTGCCTGGCTTTCTCCTGAGGGCTCTGTGAGCCAGCAGGCAGAGCCAAACGAGAGTCAAATGGCTGGGAGTTGAAGCTAGAAAAATTCAGACTAAACATAAAGGGAAAATTTTTCAATGTGGAGGTCACAGGATGAGCTTCTCTAGCCTGGGTTAAGCAGGGTGTCGGACTGGATGATCCGAATGGTCCTTTGGGATTTAAGCCAAACTTCTAACATGTTGGTGGCTGAATCCAGACACCTAAATCCAACCGGAGATCCTGCTGGTTATCCTGTCCCTGTGCAGGGCTCTGCTAACCTCAGCCAGGCTCTCTGCAAACTCAGAGGAGACCAGGACCTGATTTTCAGAGCTGCTAAGCCATGAAAGTCAAAGAGAACTTCTGGGCCCACCACAGGTTTTGAAAAAAACCCAGCCTTCTTACTATCTACATGCCTATCACCATTGTGTCTGAGCGCCGTATGGTCATTAGCAGAAGTATCATCATACAGAAGGGGCACTGAAATGTGCCAGATTAAGTGACAGGATGTCTGTGGCTGAGCCAGGAATTGAATTCAGGTCTCTTGAGCCCCCATCCAGTATCCTGGCCACTAGCCACTCCTTTTTCCCCATGCCTAAGTGCGGATTTAGGTGCTGGATTTTGAACGTCAAATGTTGGAAAGTTGTGGCCTGAATTTCTGTACGTGATAAAAGCACAAGTGATATTTATGAAGCATAGATTTTTCTATTCAAAATAAATTAAAAGCAGCATCTGGCAGCCTGAAGGATCCAAAATGCTTCAGAAAATTTACGAACCGCTATACCAACTAGGGGGACACAAGGCATTGCTTTCTCTCTTACTGAACTGCAGCCACCTGTTGGGTGGGACGCAAGCACTGTTCAACACCACACAGCATCAGTTTAGGACAGGAAGTGAAGAGTGTTGTATCCGACCATGAAGCTGTTGGGGGACTTTAGGTCAGCAGAATGTAACTACTCAAGCTGGAATCTGGCCAGGATATAGGCAGTACTAATCACCAGAACCAGGGGATAGCATGTTTAAGTAGGCAATTAGCAAATGGGAAGTGCCATTTAGACATTCAAGTAACAAGCCCCTCTCTAGACTCTCCCTGTGCCAATCCAGCCATAAGAGGTCACTAGTAGTTACAAGGCCCCAGGAAGCCACAGAGCAGTCTGCAATGCACTGGCCAGACTGGGGAGAGGGTATTTTTTTAAAAAGAAATAAACTCTAGATGTATCCATTCTACTGATACTGGACTGAGCTCCCTGTTGGCAGCCCCCGAGGAATGATCATGCCACAGAGAGACAACTCCCCTTATTGTTCCTGCAGGCTAGATATAAGACACACTAGTGGGGGCAAAGCAAGGAAGCTCTTTGATTTAGGTACTAGACAAAGACTTGGGAAACCTGGGTTTGAGCCCTTGTTCTGCCACAGATTTCCCATCAGTAGCATGGGGATAATAGTATGCAAGTGTCTTTATCTAAGCAACTGCATGTCTGTTGGCCTGTGTATAGAATAGGCGTGTAAAGGAGCCTAGAGATGCACTCTCATCTTGGGAAAAAATGAATCTGCTCCCTCCATCCAAGCCTCTCAAAGCACCTTACAGTCCTGGTTCAAGCTTAAAGTCCCTGTCACTCCCCACCACACTGCAACGTTGGTCTGTATCATCACACATGTCTCATTTCACAGGCACAGAGAGATGAAGCTACTTGCCCAAGGTCACAAAGGGATTCTGTAGCAGAGCCAGGAACAGAACGCAGAGCTCCAGCCTTACACTTCCCTGTTTTAGCCCCCAGACAATCCGCCCCCTCTGGCTTTACCTGTTTTAAACAGAGGGCTTGAATGCAGACTGTCCCGCATAGCTCACCGCCCACTTCCAGACACATTCAGAACAGCAGATCACCATTGCTGAGCACCGTGGCATTTTGATTAAAACCATTTCCAGTTAATCTAAACCAGAGCATTCCTCTGGAAGCAAAAGCATGCTGAATATTAACTGATACCAGCGACAACATGGGCTCTGCACCCAGGCTGATTAACCACCACTCCCCACTGCAGCCAGACTCCTGGCCTTCCCTGCTGCAGCACAGAGGATGCTCTTGTCTCCCTGAATTACATTCCCAGGAAGCCCCCGTCTGTGTAAGAGCCACTGCATAAACCGAGTGGGACAAAAGGCCTGCACATCTCCATGGCTCAGCTCAGACTCAACCTGAGGGCTTATTTACTTGGGCACTTCAAATGTGTGCTTTAGCTTCGAGTTTCTTCCATGCAAGCTGCCTATAAAACTCCCTGGGATGTTTGCACTGAAGGGCCCTACAGGGTCTGCATTGATGGACTGATGATGTTCTGGAAATGAACAAGAGTTTGTCCTCCTCGGTGCCTCTTTGCTGCAACCCCCAGTGTTGCACTTGGATCCGTTTCTGCTAGCTGCACTCAACCCAAATATATACTTAATCAAATCCACAGCACGGTCTAGGGGCAGAGGCTTCTCAGTACAATGCAGAGGCAGGTGCAAACCTCTTGGGCTTGGCGCCTAGAGGCTCTCTGCTGGCAACTGCTTAGCAAAGAGCACAAGAAACTATTCTCAGCAGCGTGCCAACCAAATGCCAGAGTTAGCCAAGCACGCTGAATACAGCTGAGATGCAACGACAGATGGATGGGGGACATGATTCAGAAAGCAGTAGGGGCCAGTTTATAGATTCTCTGTGTCTTTAAAATTAAACCATAGGGTAAAAGTGTCAGAGTTTTACTCCTCTCTCTAAGGTGCACATTTAATTTTGTTAATTAAAACCCTGAAACTGCTGAAAAGACTAAGGCCCTATCGTAACAATTGCTCTGGCAGGCAAGGCCAGATCAACAAGGCATCCCCTCCCTAGCCCATCTCAGAGAAAGGTGCAAGAAACCCCATTATGGAATAACTTACCCATAGAGGAAGCTTCTTCCGAAATCCCATCAGTTACTGGAAGGTTTATCCCGGTGAGGGTTTATGTAGCAATGCCAGATTCCCATGGAATCAATGTAGGAGACACAAACGTGGTCTTACAGTTATTTAGCAGGAAGATGGGGATACAGGACTCTTGGGTTCTCATCTCTGAGTTGGATGCAGTAAATGAGAGAGGTGATGCTGCCACGCCTCACAGGCAGGACTGGGAGGGTTAGTTTATGCATGTTTTGATGCACTTTGAGAGCCACAAATGGAGAGTGAAACTGCAGCCAACTCTGCATGCCTCCGTCACAACGGCAAACATCTTCCCGCACCCAATCACAGCACCTGAGATTCAGACTCTAGGAGACTCCTGCCATGCACAGAGCCCACACCTTTGCAGAGGAAAGGCCCCAGATTAATTTGCCCTACAAAGAGCCAGGAGCTAGCTGGCTGTTTCATCTTTAAACTGAACTAGTCAACCCGTTTGTGAGGACTCAGAACAGCCCTGCCCTGCCGAGCCACAGCATCATCAACGTGCCATGGCCACAATTCAGAGAAAGCCCAGTTCTCCATCACTGCTCAGCTGAGACACTCCGCACTGCACGAAGGGGACACTCCTTTCTCTCCAGGTCACAAGCTCAAATCCAGACAGGTCCATAGTGGCCAAAAGCCATTCCCATGCGATGACTGTTAGTGGGCCTGAGCTAAATGAGTCTGTACTGGGACCCAGCAAACAACAGGCGTCTCCAACACACAAGCCTCATTGTTGGCAGCCCCAGAGGAATGATTGCGCCACAGAGAGCCAACTCCCTCTGCTGTCCCTGCAGGCTGGGTATGAGACACACGGGGGGGGGGGGGGTAAAGCAAGGAAGCTCTTTGATTTGAGTGCTAGCGAAAGACTTGGGAGACCTGGGTTTGAGCCCCTGCTCTGCCACAGATTTCCTGTGTGACCCTGGGCAAGCCACTTAGCCTGTCTGTACCCCAGTTCCCATCAGTAGCATGGGGGGATAACAGCACTGCCCTTCCTCCCAGAGGTACTGTGAGGATAAATGCACTCAAGATGGAGGTGCTCAGATATCATGGCTATGGGAGCCATACAAGTACCTTGGATGTATGGATAAACTGACTGATGGTGGATTTTCCTACCCCAGACTGTCCAGTGACCCAGAGCACCACAGCCTCTGGGACTCAGCACCAGCACTAACTTCACTTGTCTGCATTTAAAACCAAACCTTCAGCTCAGAAACCTGCACCTGCAATTGACTCTCAAACACAACCTGCCTGGCAACCGCAGAACCACATATGCCCTGGGGAGCTCACACCCCTTTGTGATGGTGCCACATGGCAGCAGCGGGGCTGTCTCTGATCCTGCCCACGTGGAGGGCTTTAAAGGGGGGAGCGGGATGGGCGGCTCCATCCTGGGAAATAAACCTTCAGCCTAGTCAAAGCTGGGATCTTTGCTGGCATGGAGCACAATGATGCTCCCAACCAAGGATTAGCAGGGTTACTCTTCAACCTGCCCTCAAATACAGATTATTCACAACCTCAAACCACCTGGCCTCCACCCAGTATCTATAAACTGCAGCCACCTCCAGCCTAAGGGGAATGTGACACAAGCACCTGGGGGCTTCCCAGAGCAGGTTAGATTGGTGGGAAAGGACAGCTCCAAGCCGATCTGTTGCTAATGAGGGTAGTGGCCTGGGCTGCATACCAGGCCCACTGAGACTCATTAATCTCATTACGTAGCTGCAAATCATTAGAGAGGCTGAGCTGAAATCCCAGAGTACTGGGCATCTCCAGGGCACCCACTTTGTGCCTGCCTGACCCACTTTGTGCCCGCCTGATGCACAGATAACAAGCAGCACATGGCCAATACTCGGGTGAGGGTAGGCAAGACAGGCACAAGAGATCACTGCTCCATCCACAGGGATCCGAGTCATGGCTGCCCCTGGCTGGTTATCACAACAATGACCATACAACCCAACAGCCAGAGATGCCAAGGCGTGCTACAAACTATACAATCTAACAGGGTCAGTCACTGGCCAGGAAAATGCAGCCACTTCAGGGATGGGCTGTGGCACTGCACTCAAATGCTGTGCTAGGTTTGTCAATCACAACAGACCGGCTGGATAGTGTATGTGCAATTAAATGACTCCCACTCGAGATTTCCATGCAGGTCCTCATCCCTGTACTCCTGCTGCAATCAGCTGGACACTTTCCCACAGGAAGAGGCACAAGGCTGATGGGCAGGAGGGGGAGTGGGACCAAGCCAGCAAACTCAGCCTTCTCTAGGAAACAAATCCTGGGTTTTCTTGCCTGGTAAATGCAAAGAAAGGGGAGCTAACTCCCCAGATCTCCTCCTGTCCCTGCACAGACATATCACACCACTGCTGACAGCCAAAGGGAGATCCAGGATGGGATGGTCCTTACAGGTGCTTAGCACCTCTGAAAAAAACTGGGTGCACATTTCCACAGAGAAACACCAACACCCAGTCCTCCTTGGGCACTGCCACGGTGGGGACAGCCGCCTGCTCCCCTCTCTCGGTCAGACCATCCCTCTGTCCAGTTATTGAGGGCATGGGGTCAACGTGTTATCTCTGCAGCTCCGAATCAAGCCGATGAAAAACAATTACAGCCCTTGTCAAGGACAATTACTTTCCGAAGAGCACGCCGCGCTGCTTGCTGGAGTGAGCAGCAATCGGGGGGAGGGAGGGAGGGAGGGAGTACACTGGGGTGGGAGACGGGGGGAACGCTAAAGAGGGAGCAGCCCACCCCCCACCTCCCGACTGATGGATCTGGGCTCCTGGCGTGATTTGAACATTCCAGAGGTGACCGGGAGATTAATGCCGCCCTGCACACTGGGATCAGGACAGGCTGTTTGTTCAAGGCTACGAGAAGAATGAGACTTTAAAGAGATTTTCAGCACCCAGGGGTCCAACCCAATTAGACAAGAGTTTTTCAGGTTTGTATACAAAGGGGCGGGAGGGTGGAAGAAAAGGCAGGAACTCAGAAGTCAAGTTCAAGGATTGCGGGGGACAAACATGGAGGCTGTTGACTCAGGAAATCAAATTTCCTACAAGAGGGTATATTTTCAGATCATCCTTAGCCACGATTCCTCCTTCACTGAACGCTTTGCTTAAGGAGTCAGATTCATAAAGTAAATTTTTAAACACGTTCTAGGCTGCTTTGTACCCTTATGGGAGCATGAATCCCCTCTCATTAATGAGAGCTTGGTGCCAGGATCAAGGGGAGGATATGACCCAACACTTTGAAAGTAAGTCGGTGAGGAGAATAAAACAATCTGAGATTAAAGGGACAGTGACAAATAATTTAGCCCCAAATTTAAAAAAATGACTGGGCAAAGGTAAGTATTAACAGGGGATTTCATGGTTTGTTTGTTTCTAAAACAGTTCATTATAAATAATGTTTGGACAAACTTCCCCTAGAGAGTTTGCAACCCAAACATCATAGCACCATGCTATGCTAGCACAGGGGAGTGGGAAAAGGAAACTGACGACACAGAAAGTTGCGTGCAGTGCTGAGGTAGCCATGCTGGTCCCAGGATATGAGTGAGACAAGGAAGGGGAGGGAATATCTTTTATTGGACCAACTTCTGTTGGTGGAAGGTACAAGCTTCCAAACGACAGAGTTTCTAGTCCCCGTTTTCACTGTCCAAGGTGAGTGACGTGCTGAAATCTAGTGCGGTGGTGAGGATAGTTACCGTGGAAAGAATTCTCTCTCAGTCTCAGGTGTTAGTCACACAGATCAGAACATCTGGCTTTCACAAATAAGTTTGGACAAGGTTTCCCAAAGCAGCCTAGGGGATTCAGGCACATCTCTTTCCTTAACTTTAACAGAAAAAATGTAACCCAAACCCCTAGGCTGCAGTGACAACTTCAGCAGCAGCTTTGAATCTGGCAGGTGTCCCATCCAAACACACTGGGGACAGGCTCAGAAAAACGGCACTGCCATTTAGCTCTATAGCCTGCAGCCCAGGCCAAGCTAAAAGATGCATGTTACTCACACTTAGAATAGCAGACTTAGTATTCAGGCTTAGAGTAGTGCTTGGGCCACGCCAGGTGCTTTGTAGCCATTCAAGGGGCAGTCCCTGTCTCAAGATGCTCAGTCTCACAAGCCTTCCTGAATCTGGGCTGATCCCACAGCTCCTCAGCTTTGTGCCACCACACTGCCACATCTCCTGTTTATTGCAATGGGCTTCCAGCTGCCCCCGTTCAGAAGAGAACGAATTGCTGGCAACCAAAACGAGACTGGCCTGAACAATGGGAGATTCTCAGGCTCAGGGCCCCACCTGCCCGCCCTTGACAAGGAAGACATGATACCAAGGTCAGAATTCGCACACCCACACGTGTGGCTGGATTAGCGCCGCAGATTGGCTGAACATTGGCTGCTGAGCTCTGCTGAAAATCTGGCCCCAGTTATGGGTGCAGAGCACTGGGAAATGTGGCCTCACAAAAGGAGAGTATAAAATGTATGTGCCTGGGACACCCGTATGGGCAAACGTACTGGAAACAGCTGGAAGCCCCCCCAGCAATCTCTCAGTTTCCTGCTCAGGCTACAGTCAGTGCATACTGTGGAAGATTTCTGCAGGGAAAGGCAAGCTTTGCTAGCTGCATTCACACGACAGCCCTGCCTGCTTCCTCCTGCTTCCCAGCACATCAGGGCCATTCCAGACGCCCCTGTGATGAACTGAGACTGTTCTTAATGTTTGCTCTGAACACTGTGTTGGTGCCTCAGTGTCCCCTAGGCAGTTCTTAAGTATCTAGGTGGTGGGATAAGGGGGTGTGATTGCTGCAGAGCAAAGGGCCAGTGCACCTAAATGCTGGGCACTCTGTCTCCTAGCAACTGATGGCCTGGCCCCTCCTCCTGCAAAGGGCCAACTGAAGGTGTTGGAGACAAAGGGATCAGGTGACCTCTCTGGCCCGGAGAAGGAGCGGAGCAGAGAGAGGGGATGTGATGGGAGTTCAGTTGGAGCTTGCTGGGGACGAGGAGTGGAAGGGCAGACCTAGGTCTGGTATGCCCGCCCCCGCCCCCCGCCTCACGCCCGCCCCCCCCCCCCCCCCCCAGATGGGACCGGTCCGTTATGGGTCCGGTCCCTGTCTACAGCCTCTGTTTGAGGACCCCTTTCCTGTCATCGAATAAACCTCTGTTTGCTGGCTAAGAGTCACGTCTGACTGCCAAGTGCGGGTGCAAACCCGTGTGCTTCTCTCAGGACTTCCCGCCTGGTGGCTCGCTGTGGGAAGCCAACAGGAGGGGCAGAGATGCTGAATGCTCGCAAGGAGAGAACCCAGGAGGTGACGACGTGTGCAGCTTCTTGCCCTGAAAGTCTGCTCAAGGTGGAAGGCAGGCCTCCCAAAGCCTGATGGCTTAGTGGAGAGCTAGTTCCAGAGCATTGGCCCGGGGGACTCCGTTGAAACTGGTGGCAGCGGAGGAGATACTGCACCCGTGATGGCCTCCTGCAGTAAGTGATGTGGGAGCAGTAAAACAAAGGAGGGATAACTGAGGACAGGCTGCTGAAGCTAAGAAGGATGGTTTCAGGGGCAGTTAAACCTCTGGGGAAGTGTAGTGACCAGCGAGAAGGACCTGTTGGAGTAACCAGGGGTCCCCCTGAGGATTGCATATGAGCAGTCTCAGGGGCGGAGGACCTTGCCGCTCGACCTGGAGAGAGAAGGTTGTTGCGAGTAGCAAGGTTCCCCGCGGGATTGCGAGAGCAGTCCCAGGGGCAAGGAGTGTCTGCAGACTGTCGACCCTGGGCAAAGAGTGTGACCACGGAGACGGGCTGGACACCCAGGGGTTCTTCCTGAAACTGGGGGGAGCCGAAGACATACAGCCTGTGAAGTTCCAGAGCCACTTGGGATACGGTGAAGTGATGGCCTATCATCATTTCTAAGAGGACATTGTGATCCTGGTGGCACAAAGAGATGAGTTACGCATGGGACTTCACCAAGGCACGTTTAATCGTGCCGTTGGAGGAGAGAGTGCTCGAAGAGCAGAGTCGCTGACAGATGGGGCTACAAGAGGATCTGGGAGCAGCTGAGCAGGCAGCCAGCATCCCGAGAGTCTCGTCCCCAACCAAGACGGCGTCTTCCACGAACTGGGTTCCCCATCAGGGAATCGGAGATGGATGGATTGGAGCAGAGCCCGAGAGGCGAGGAGAGACATGAGAGAGAGCAAAGAGCTGTGAAAAGCTGCAGGAGAAGGAGCAGCAGCATGGACTGGGTGATGGTGGTGGAGAGACACAGGGGTGCCCAGGGGTCAGTAGGGAAACACGGCCTGCAGGGCGCGGAGTCCCTGGGACAGAGCAAGCTGTTGGTGCGAGCCGCAGATGTGAGGGACTGTGGACCTGGGTGAAGTCCCTCTGGTGGGTGAAGCCCTGCGCCTGCTATGGCCACGGATCCCTGTGCAGACGCAGGAGGGTCGGACTGGACGCTTGGTCATTGGGGTTCTCCAGGATATCGGCTGAGAGCCTGTTGGGGGTGACTGTCTCCCCTTGGACAGGATCCGGCCTGCTCCGAACTGCCGCGGGTTTGAAGTTTGAATCCAAGGATACGCAATTGGTGTGGATGGACAATGGTCAGTGAAAATGCAATGACTCTTGCTGCAGTGGGAGGGGCTGCGCTGGACTCAGGATCCTGCCTACTGAAACCAGCCCCTGGGACGAGGGAGAGGGAGAGATGCTCCCGCCCCCCTGCACACCGGAGAAGGGGCTCACGCTGGCTCTGATGCTGAGACCAGAGCAGAGAGCTCGCTGCCTGCCCCCACTGGGACAGCCAGGGCAGCGCTGAGCAGGGGGGAGCTGAGACCCAGCTGAGTGGGGGGACACCCAGGCCAAGGCAGGTCAGCTGCAAAACAGGTTGTCTGGTTCAGACGTGCTGCTGGGAAATGATTAACGCAGGGAGGGAGCTACTAGGGACAAGGCTCAGGGGGGCTGTGACCCAGCCCAGCCAGCGAGAGGGAGCAGGTCCACTCCCTGCCCAGCCAGCTGACTCCAGACCGAGCTCAGAGGGATCCCTCCTTGTGAGAGCTGAGGGAACTTGCTGGTCACAGCCCTGCAAACCCCCTTGGGGAAGCTGCAGGGACAGAGTCCTGCGGGAGAAGGGATTCCTGTCCCGGGAATGGATCTCCCAAGGGAAGTAGAACTAAGGGGAATCAGGAGGCAGCTGTGGTGCCCCAGGAATCCACAGGGTCTTCCCCTCAAGCTGCTGGATGGGAGGAGAGTGAGGGACCCCTGGACCTGAAAGGGGAGGATTGGGGGAGAAGGGAAAGACCCCCTGGTGGATCTCTTCCCTGAGGTGGAAGCCAATCCCACCAGGTGTTCCCCATTCAGAGTCACTGGGAAAGCAACCCAATCCTGGAGAGAGAGGTCAAGGACATGCTGGCTTTAGATGGGATCCAGCCATTTACAGCCCATGGGCCTCATCCGTGGGCTGATCCCAAGGGAGGCAGGATGGTCTGATTTTATGGGGGCTATCAGAACTAAAGCCATCACATTGTCCAATTGCCGACCCTATGCCTAGGCCTGGGGAGATTCTAGACAAGCGAGGGGGATGGAGAACTTGGCCCTGGCAGACACTGATACGTGCATCTTCAGCCAGACCTGCGGAGGAAGGTGTCCCCAAGGTGATAGGGGCTGGGCTCATCAGGAGTTGGGACTGTGGTAAAAGCTGGAAAGTAAAGATGGGGCATGGCAAGGTGTTGTGTTGGGCCACAACCTGTGGGAGCGGCTGCCAAGCCCGAGACGCTGGCCCCAAGGGCCAAGCGATGGGGGCTCTTAACCAGAGAGCCCTAATCGCAGGCCCAGAGTGCTGCGAGAGAAGACCCTGTCCATTTAAACCCCAGGAGTATTGGCGGTGGGCAAAAGGGTACAGGCCGCATATAAACCTTCCACAGCGCCTGCAGTGCCATCAAGCACACTCAAGCAAAAGAGAGCACAAAACGGAGTGGCCTGGTGTAACCCACCAGGATGGGGAGTGCTGGCGGCACCATGGAACGTTGGTGGGTTCGAACTTCCCCCAGGTCACTGGCTTGGAGTGGATCCTGGCTCAGTTCGGTCTCTGAAGGAGGGAGGGAAGTTGTCACGGAGTCCCCGGGCAATGCTCTGGAACTGCTCCCCACTAAGCCAGTCAGGATTTGGGGAGCCTCCTCCCCTTGGAGCAGACTTGTTCAGGGCAAGAAGCTCACACGTCTTCACCTCCTGGGTCTCTCCTTGGAGCATTTCAGCATTCCTCTGCCTCTGTGGGCTTCCCCACGCGAGCCCACCAGGCGGGGTCCTGGGGAAGCCACAGGGTTCTGCACCCCCACTTTGCAGTCAGACGTGACTCTTAGCCAGCAAAACAGAGGTTTATTCGATGACAGAACGGGGTCCCTGACAAACATGAGGCTTGAGATGCAGTGGAACCAGACCCTGGCCGGGTCCATCTGGGGGCAGTGAGCCAGACCCCTAGGTCTGCCCTTCACTCCTCGTCCCCAGCAAGTCCAGACTACTCCCCCTCCCCCTCCTCTCTGCTCGCTCCTTCCCGGCCAGGAGGTCACCTGATCCTTTGTACTTCAACACCTTCAGTTGGCACCTTTGCGAGAGGGAGGGCCCAGGCCATCAGTTGCTAGAGACAGAGTGCCAGGCATTTAGGTGCACTGGTCCTTTGCTCTGCAGCAATCACACCCCCTTATCCCACCACCTAGATACTTAAGAACTGCCTAGGGGACACTGAGGCACCAACACAGTGTTCAGAGCAAACATTAAGAACAGTCTCAGTTCGTCACAGCCCCATCCCCTGAAGGAGCAGCTGGGATCTGCTATTGGCTGAGGCAGGTGCATGCCGTATAACGAGACCATGGTTCACATTAATAAATGCTTCCTGAGTTGGAGCTAATGAAACCCAGGCTTGCCTCAGGCCTGGCTCTCCAAGGGGAGTAACCAGCAGCACCACAGCGGAGCTGCTGAGCCTGCTGGGCAAGGGCACTTTGCCTCCGCTACAGGGATGCTCTCTTCACCAGATCCACTGTTTAGTGGCCCCTGTGAATGGGAATGGTACTAGCTGCGACACTGGCTGCAGGAAGTGTGAGCCTTCTCCCCCCGTTCCTCCTCTGCCCTGTGGTGGCTTGAATCCTCTCCCTCCCAGTGTTCTCAGCCTCACACTTACAGCCTGTCACTCTTCATTAGCAGAACACACCCTGCCTCTCCCTTTCAGCAGCTCCCCACCCTGACGCTGCCTATTCCATCGCCCAGCATCTCTGGGATGCTGTTCAGGCAGCAGTCGGACCATGCTGGACACTCCCTTTCACCCAGCACTGGAACGTGGGTCCCAGCACTTATAGGGGTCTGTTCAGCCCTTTCCCTATACAGCCCGGTCAATAGAGTGGCCTCCGGAGTTACCGATACCCACGGGGCCAGGTGTGCTGAAGGGACATAACCCCACTTAGAGTCTGCCTCGCGCCTTTTGCCCATGTAGCTCAGAGCACTTTGCAAAGGCGAGTGGCTATCAGCATGCCCAGACCAGAGGAGAAACGGGGCCACATAGACAGAGTTTTCCAATTCAGAAAGCCTAAAATCAGGCACCTCAGTCCTTACTGCACCCCTCAGTACAAGTGAACCTGACACGCTGAGCGTTCACTTTCCAGCCTCCCCACTAAGTCAGCAGGGACAATGGGTACTGCTCAGCACCTCTTCATACTTGGCCGCACGACCCCTGGACAAGCGCTCTCACGGCCCCAGCTCCCTGCATGGCTATGCAGCTTTAGGATAGCCGCACACCTCCCTCCCAGCAGGCAAGTCATTAGCAGCCTTGGTGAGTGCTGCAGAGAGGACTTGGAAGCCCAGCGTGAATGGGGTATTTGTGTGCACTCCCCACCAGCTGCACAGAGACTCAATGCATGTCACTCGGTCCTGACACAGCACAGTAGAGCTCTCTTCTATGGCCACTCCCCCTTTCTTCCTCCACATGCCCTCTCTTCTTACCACCCCCTGGACCCCGCTCTGCCACCTGCACTGCTTTGTTCAGCTTGCAGAACGAGCAGACCCAAACCAGGCCTTTCAGAAGGTTTTCTTTTGGAAGCTAGCAGGGTGAATGGGTGGGCAGCAGATAGTCCAGGAGGCAGGAACAGCAGTGGTGGCTAGGGGAAGGGCTGCAGAAACTGGCACCTGGTTCAGGGCTTTGTCTTTAAGCCAAATAACCTACATTGCCCAGCAAGCGACATTTGCAAGAGCCCAGATTCCACCTCCCCAGTCCCACAGCCGGGCACTGCTTAGTTACCCCTCCTCACTCTCTGTTACTCATTTGCACCGAAGCTAGGAAATGCCTAGGTCTTACAGACAATACCAATTCCTGGGTGTTCTGCTACCGGCACTGGGAAGGTACGTGGGCCCAGTGGCTTAAAGCAGGGGCAAGGTGCTTAGCCTACCCTGCCACAATTTCCCCATTCGTAAAACAGCAATGAGAACACTGGCTTTGCAATGGGGCTAGTTATCATCTGTACATCACAGAGCTCCTTGGACAAAAGCAGTAAGGGAGCATCATCTTCAACTTTTGTAGCAGTTAAACTGCTCATGCTGCTGATTCTCCAAGTGACAGTGGAACCTTCTTCCATATATGTTATACACACCCAACCTTACACCAGAGAACTCTGGACTGGCCAGAGAGCACCTCAGACATATCCTTATAGTGCATTTCATTCTCACAGGACCTCAAGACACATGGATCTCATACCTTAGAGAAATGCAACCTCCTCTGGGGTGGGGAGTGACAACCAACAAGCTCACTGCAGTAAGGGGGAAGAAAAATGTTGGCCACGCATGGCATGACAAAGCCCTGTTTTCAAAACTGTCCCGTGGGATCCCGAACACCCCCCTGGAACGGAGCTGCAAGGCCCTAAAATCACTGCGTCCTTTTCTCCTCAGGACGAGTGATTGTTTGACTCAAATGCTGCTGTTTTCCTTTTTATAGGCACTGCAGCCCAGCTTCCCAGCAGGGATGGAGACACAGCTTTATCCCTGTCTCTCTCTCTCTCTCTCTCACACACACACACACACACACACGCGCGCCAGGCCTTGGGAAGCACGGCTTGGATCTTCATCCATGGGACAGCCATTTACAGCGCCGCTTTGGTCCAGCTCCACAAGCTATAGTCTCGCCACAGTCTGCTGGGGAACCTCAGCTCCCTCCTGGGACACGGAGCACAGGCTGCACTTTCAGTCTCACTCAATACATCAAGCTAGAGTCCCCGATTCACTGCTGGAATGCAGGAGTCCTTCAGAAGGCAGTGTCTGGGAACAAAACCCCCTCAGTGTGCGGAACCCTCTCCTACATACCTACAGATCAAATCCATATGGGGGCCATAAATCTCCCCTTATTAAAGGCTCCCACCAGAGAGATGCCTTTCACAGAGAGATAAGAACGTGGACTTTGTTCGAGGGACAATGTCGCTTTTCATATGGGACCCCACAAATCAATGCCCCCTCAGACCCTTCCAGCCCAAACGTGGCTTTCCAATGAGCTTCTGAAGTGGAACTCATTTCCTGGAGACCCGGAGAGAACCTCTCCCTTCACTCCCTGAGACCATTTCTTTCTTCTGACACCGCCAGAGCGGCTGCATCCTCCACCCTAATTGTTTGTTTTCCACTCTCCACGGCAGGGCTGCAAACACTGGCGGGGGGAATCCTGGGTAAGAGTATGGGAATTTAGTGCTGGTTGAAGGTGAGAGCCCGACAGCCAAGAAGCAACACAAACTTCCTCACTCCTCCTTCACGCATGCACACCCTTGGGCACCCAACTGGAGAAGCAGGGACTGGGAGTGGCTGGGTCATTACACAAATTGAATCTATTTCCCCATGTTAAGTATCCTCATACCTTCTTGTCAACTGTCTGGAATGGGCCATCTTGATTATCACTATAAAAGTGTTTTTTTCTCCTGCTGATAATAGCTCATCTTAATTAATTAGCCTCTTAGATTTGGTATAGCAACTTCCACCTTTCCATGTTCTGTATGTATATATATCTTCTTACGATATGTTCCACTCTATGCATCTGATGAAGTGGGCTGTAACCCACGAAAGCTTATACTCAAATAAATTTGTTAGTCTCTAAGGTGCCACAAGTACTCCTGTTTTTTTTTTTCCAAGGAATCTGATTCTCAATAAGTGCTGAGCATCCAGCCTCTGAAAATCAGGCCCCTTCAAGGCATCTCAAAAGGTGGGTGCCAAAACCATTCAGATGCTTTGGAAAAGCTCAGCTGATGTTCCTCACACCTGTCCTGGCGAGACCTCCTGTAGAGGACAGACGGACGCTCTATCTCCTTGGCCTCTTTGCTGAGGCTGCGAGCTGAGGGGCAGAGCAAGCCAGTTGTGCTGCTAGTATTTGCAGGGCGAATGGTGGCCTGCTTGGAACTGGACTCAGACCCTCCCAACTTGTGTCACATAGGCCACCACAGTAGGGATAGGGTGAACACTTTTGGTCTACAGGTTAGGCTTTAATCAGCAACCTAGAGAGGAAAGACTCTGCCCTCCGGCCACTCCTCCCCACAGCCATCCCGTACAAAGTGATTTGAGACACTGAACAAGCCAGGGACAGTACGGTGAGCTCAGGCGCATCCATTTTCATGTAGAAGAAGAGACAGGCCGAATGCCTTGCATGCTGACACACAGCAGCTGCTCCCCCCTAATCCCATCAGCCAGTGCTGTGGAGTTTAAGTGCAATTTTCCCCATATTTGTAGCAACAATGGAAAAGCAGGTTACATTGGGTTGCGTATTTCATTTGGTTACCAAAACCCCTCCAACACCAAGCAGTTCCCCCTCCCCCATTCACAGCAGCAAAAAACTCTCCCTTCCCCCTCCACGCCCATTTAATTTTTGCTCTGCTTTGGTCACTAATTTCCCAGTCCCTCATTAGGAGCCCAGAGCTGCTCAGAACTCACAATGGCCCGACTGGCACTTACAGCTTCTCGAGAGCACGCAGTCCGAAGAAAGAGCCATTCTTCAGCACCGTTATCTTGTTGTTACTCAAAAGCCTGTGGGGGAAAGAGAAAGGGGGAAAGGGGAGTTATTCAACCTGAGTTAAACAAGCAGCAAATGCCTGCATGACCGGCTGGGGCTAGGTGTGTGGTCCGTAGGGGAGCGGGGATGAGCTTCGTTAGCCACAGCCAGATGTAGGGGAACAAAACTGGAGATACCACAACATACGCGCAGAGATGTCACAGCTTTGTAACAGACAGAAGGGACCATTCGATCATCTAGTCTGACCTCCTGTATCTCACAGTCCCATACGAATAGTTATGGCCCATTAGCGGCTCTCCTCAGCAGCGCCCCAGAGCCTCAGAACTGCAACAGTACCATCGTGCAGGGAGATAGGAGTCTCAGGGAAAAAGGAGGGGTAGGGTGTGCAGGGGTGTAGGAGCGCTGCGTGTGAGGGGAGTGCCAGAGTGAACTAGTGTGGGGAGAGGAGAGGCAGTGGGATGAGCCAGAGGAGGGTGGCACAAAAAAGGATTCAGACTCTGTCTCTCTCCCGGCAAAGCACGGAATCAGCAGCTCTTTCCGAGGGGGCTGAATGGGGAGGCTGGTGTGCTGGGACCAGAGGCCTGTTCCACTTACAGGAACAGCATGGAAGGTGGCGAATGGGGGGGAATGGAAGGAGGAGACATGGGGTGGAGACGCTGGCCCCGCTGGCAGGATAAAGCGTGAGTTGCGGGGGGTGGGAATTGGCGTCCGACAATCCCTGGGAGACCCCTACCTGACAGGTGGGGGGGGGGGAGCATGGGATTGGAAGCAAGGTCTGGACTGCCAGGCGGAGGCGCACACATGAGGCCAGTGGGAGTGCGGAAAGGGGCAGTTGGGCAGGGCAGAAGGTGGCTTTAGCCACTGCAGCCTCGCAGGGTCAGAGGGCAGTGAGGTGGGGACCAGAGAGAAGGCAATTGGAGCGCTGGCAGGGAGAGGAGCCCAGGGCCCTGGGCCGAACCGAAGGTGTGAGACTCTCAGTATGTTCTGGGGCAAGAGGCAACAGCCTGGCTGTGTTGGGAGGAGGCTGAGGGGTCACCTGAGGTTGCAGAAAGGGGCACCGGACTCGGGAGCCTGCCAAGTCCACATGTTACACACTTCTCATTAAACAACAGAGGAAACCAGTGCATCCTCCACGGCAAGCAGCTCTTGGAGACAAGAAGACACGCCACTGGCTGGGGAGGTAGCCAGTGGCTGGCCTGGTCACAAGACTCCCGCTCCCTTCTTTACTCGCCTGCTACCTGCTTGGGTCTCTCTGTTGCTTTCCTACCTTTGTCTCCAACCCTGCCGGTGGCCCTCAGAACCCACAAATCCTTCCAAGGTCTCGAAGCTCTAAGGACCCGACTAGGGATGGACACCGTGGTCACAGCCACCCCAGAGGGTGCATTTGCTACGAGAATGATTACAACATCGCTCCAACATGTAGTGATCGCGTCCCTGAAACAGGTTAGGGCTCTGAGGCTGGCCAAGCCAGGATCAGCCTTGGACATGATTCAGAAACACCTCACAGCTCAGAGATTACGTGACCCACACTGCTACACTCGGACTCAGCTGTTCCCAGTTCCTCTCCCCACTTCCCTCACTCCCGTTCTGCTCTGGCTCCCTGCCTCGGGGCTGCAAGGGCTCAGAAGGCCGTTCTGCACGTCAGGGAGCTGCTTGGCAGTAACGGCTTTGTCCCCTATGCACATCCCTGAGCGGGTCTCCGAGTCAGGATTCCAGCAGCTCCCGGGCACAGGGCCTTTCAAGCTGCTCTGCACCGACTCTTTATCCCAAAGTAAACAGTTTAGCTGACCACAAAGGGGGCCCTCAGTCCTGCTCTGGCTGAGGAGCGGAAGCCAGCCAGGGTGAAAGGAGAGGAGGGGAAAGGAACACGCACCCACCAATTCAGCTAGCAGCTCATTAAAGCTCTTTAGCAGCAATTAGCACTTACAGATGCAGCCTATTGCCAAAAGGGCCACCAGTCAGCCACTGTGCTTTTAACTGCCTCAGCATTGAGGGTGCCCTCCCCTCCCCAGCTGCTCCAGTCTCCTTCGCCCTTTCAAGAGACCCACGGGGACAAGATTTCCACCCACCGCAGTCAAACAGTCCCTCTGTGTGGCAAGCCCTATAAATATGAAGAGGCCTCTCCAAGGGAAGCAGCAGAATGTCACCAGCTGGGACCTTTCACAGTGGCCTGGAGAAGAGGCCCTAGGGAAGAGCCTGCATCAGCCCCTGGGGAGGAAGGGAAACAGGGCTGGTGTTTTCTAATGGGTAGATCTCTGTTCTGCAAGAGGAAACTGGAGAGCAGGGCAGGGAGAGAGGCTTAGCTGGGAAAACGCAGGCAGACACAAGCTAGTAGGACCCAAGCCCTCCACATGCACAGAGCAGAGAGGACAGGGAGACCCTGAGCAGCTGGAGGGGCCAATTGCTTGATCAACACAGGCCTCCCTCAGGCTTTGCAGAGCAATAGCGACTGCACAAGGCGTTTGCAGCCCCTTTCTCTGCAGGAGGCAGCAGCAAGGAAAGGAAGCAGCAGGAGGAAAAGTCTCTCTGCCACAAGCCCTCATGGGGATGACAGGTGGGGAGAGAGGGGCGGTTAAGGAATGCCTCCCAGTGTCAACTCTGGATCTCCCACCTCATCACGTGGTGTTGCCTATCCCAATGGCCAGAAGCTACCCAGAGGCGGGGTCTCTAGAGCAGCGACTCTCAAGACTGCTGGACCCCTTTCAGGAGTCTGATATGTCTTGCATACCCCCAAGTTTCACCTCCCTTAAAAACTACTTGCCTACAAAATCAGACATAAGAATACAAATGTGTTCCAGCTCACTATGACTGAATTGCTGACTTTCTCCTTTTTACCATATAATTACAAAATAAATCAATTGGAATATAAATATTGTACTTTCATTTCAGTGTATGGTATACAGAGCAGTATAAACCAGTCACTGTCTGTGTGGAATTTTAGCTTGTACTGACTTTGCTAGTGCTTTCTATGTCGCCTGTTGTTAAATTAGGCAAATATCTAGTTGAGTTAACGGACCCCCCTGGAAGACCCCTGCAAATCCTCTGGGATACACGTACCCCTGGGTGAGAACCATGGCTCTACAGCATCTGAGGGTTACACTTCAGCCCTGTTTGCTCCACAACGAGGCCTCGGGTCATGACCTGCCACCACTGAGCATCCAGGAGGTGGAACTTTCCGTCTGGCTGGGACGTCTGCAATTAGGAATCAAGCGAGGAACATGGCAAGGGGAGCAGTCTAGGAGTGGGACGCTCAGCACAGCCGGCCCCAGCGCCGCAGCAAGGAAAACTTGGGCTGCCTCAGAGGAAAGCTGTGAGAAACGAGCTGCTGAGCTGGAGGCCACATGTGGGGTTTGTGCAGTGTCCCCCATTTTGCCTTCCACACTCCTCAGGCTGCTCAGTGGCCTGACCTGCCCCTCTGACATGGTATCATAGCCCCCGTGCAGACCAGCATCCTCCTGGCTCTCAGAGCCCTGACTTTCTGCTGCTGCTTGAGACAGCTCCTCACATCTGCAGCACATCAGAGGGGGAAACCTAGCCCTATAAAACCAGAGGGGGCTGATGGCTGGGAGGGGCAGCAGGCATGGAGCGTGTCAGGTCTCACACCATTAACTGGGCCTGCTTGGGCACACCAGCCAGCCAGCCCTGAAGGCTGGCGGGATACAAGCAGCTGATCAGGTCTAACAGAGGACACCCCATTGGGTTCCAGATAGGTGACAACCAGCATCAACAACTAGCTGACATTAGCATCAACTTCCTAGACACCACCATCAGCAAGGGTTCTGCACCCAACTATATACAAGAAACCCACAGGTCACCATACCCACTTCCACAGATCCAGTAGTAACCACCCTAAACACACCAATAAATCTGTTATCTACAGCCAAGCTCTCAGAGACCACAGAATATGCTCCAAGGAGAAAGTCTGGGATATACACCTTGTCACACACAAAACCGCCTTCATCAAACAAGGACACTCCACTAGAGAAAAAGATCACATCATGGAACAGGCCACCCAAATACCCCGAGAGAACCCACTTCAATACAGAAATCACCAAACAGCACCCCAACACATGCACATGGCAAACTGGAGTAACCCTGCAATTCTGTTCCTGTACTCCAGGGCCCCACCATCCCCCGTGCCCTCCCCGCTGCCTAGCACAAACTCTGTCTAAGCTCTCTCAGGCCAGGACAATGCTTTCCATGCTTTCTATGAAGCCCCGAGCACGTGGGACACTATCTAATAACAAATACTGCACAAAGTGTGCTACAAAACATGCGGAGTCCAAGTCCTTTTCCTAGAGAGCTGATGCTTGGACAAACAAGAAACATGGGATACCCATTTGGGAGCAGGGAAAGCAAGGGGGTGCCCTCAGCTGGGAGGCCAGTGCAGTGGGGAAGACATTTGACATGTGGGAAGTGGGAGGATGTTCCCAGCATGAAGGTAAACAAACATCTTGCTGCTTGGAGACAAACAGCTTGCACCTGACTCAGTATAAATTTTGCCTGTATTGAGGGGGAGCCAGGAAGGGATTCGTCAACCTGCAATGATGCCTACCTAATTTTCCCTGCGCATCAACTCCTGCCCCAGCAGTCATGTGGAACGCGGACAGGAGCAGACCAGCTCAGGCCTGGGCATTTTTCAGCTCGCTACACAGTTCACGGAGCAACACAAGGAGATCACAATCCTTCACGATTCATCAGCCTCCAGTAACAGAATCCGTGCCTCCCGCAGCAGCCAGGCATGCCACAGGGCACGCAAGCGTCTCTATGGGGAGGCCCGACTCTGCAGCGCAAAACAGGGACCAGAGCTAGCAAACTGACAGCTGTCTTTGAGGAGGGGCTAATAAAACAGGCTGATGTATTCCCTTATGGTCACGCGCAGGCACGAGGCACCCAAACCGACTGGCTAACGGTACTCTCTCAAGCTGACCAGAGTGCCTAAAGGGCTTGAACGAGTTCACCCTCCCCGCTCCAGTGGTGGGCATACTCACCCCGCAAAACAGAGCCCAGAAAGATTTAAAACAACTCCCCACGCTCATTCCCCTGGCTCCCTTCCACACAGCAGGTCTGTGGCACTAGCATGAGCAGAACCGTGGGTTCACTGGGGAATGCGTGCTGGGAATCCAACTCCGATCCCATGTAACCTTGAACAAGGTCGCTGGCTTCTACGCAGCTGAAGCTGCCGGGGCAGGACCTGCTCTGTCTGGTTGAGGAGCCGGAGGGCAGTAGAGGAAGTGGGGGACAATTAGCTGTTTAGGAAAAACACTGCGGGCTCCAGCTGCTTGAGGGCAGGGCAGCAGCAGGCAGGGTCAGGGTTATTGCTGGGGGAGGGGATAATGGGAGCATACATAGCCCCGGCGGGCTAGAAATGCCACTCTCCTGTCACTGGGGTAACAGAGCTATAGCCCCTCTCCCCTTCTCCATCTGGGTGCATCCCAAAGCTGGGCAGATGGGAAGAGCAGAATGGAGTTGTTTTTCATTGAGATTCCCTCCTTTCAGTGGGTCCCCTCCTGGAACATGCCTGGCTCCTCTCTGCCTTCCACCAGGCTCCCAGAAACGTACTCTACTGTAGAGCCCGTGTCCCGCCCCACCCCAGCATCTCCCCATCTCAGGGCTCTCCAGCGGGGCTGGGAGTTACAGCTCCTGGGGTCTATTCCTAGCTCTGCCACATACTCATGACATGGTTCTGGGCAAGTCACTTCACCGCTCTGTGCCTCAGTTTGCCCATCTGCAACAGAAGTAACGCTCACCTGTGGGCCAAGCCCTTAAAAGTGCCGAGAGCCTGGAACGGAGAGCATTCAGCACTCCTCATTAGGATTGGGCCCCGGTCTCCTTGTTTATGCTCAGTTCATTTACTGCTCATAAAGCACTTTGAGTCTCTCTGATGATACATGCAGAGAAGAGCCTGCTCTTGCTGGATATGGCACTTCAGGGCAGATGAGGGATTCTGGGAGAGGTTAAGCCAGACTAAATTCAGCTAAATCACTGCCACAAGACACTATGGATGCTGAGAATTTAGCAGGCTTCAAAATGAGACTAGACATTTATATGAACAACAGAATATCCAGTGATATTACAATAAGTATAAAACAAACAGGAACCTGGGAAGGGCTACAAACCCTCCTGCTACAAGGCACGCACTAAGCTAACTAATGAGGGCTAGGAAGAAACTTCTCTGGGGCAGGATTTCTTCCTCTGAAGCATCTGGTGCTGGCCCAGGCCAACCACCGTGTTCCTAAAAGGCAGCTCTACGCCCATCAGAAATACAGGGATCGGACGTGCAATCAGCAACGGGCCTACAGTGTTTCCACCATGCACGAAAGCAATTCATAAGATGAAGCTATGTACTTTCCCAGTGGGCTGGTCTGCGTGTGCGAGTGAGCAGACATGCTTTAAAAGCAAAGGGAAAAATGCCTCACCATGGACTGGGAAAGCACCCTGGAGAGGCTCAGTTACCAAAGGAGAGGGGAGGACTTATTGATGTTTGAAGTCAGTGCTGTTTATATAAAGGCTGTTTCTCCAGCTTGGCTGAATGGCTGCTGTGTGTGTGTGTGCCGGAGGCAGAGACCAGGGCACGGACTCCATTAGTTCCCCCTAAGAAAACTCAGCATGTATGTGGATGTCTCCAGATTTTGTTTGGGTTTCTCTAGCCCATTACTGGGCAGAGGTTTGTCGGGAACTAGCAAGGCCTCTTGGGGCCCAACTTCTCTCTTCCCAACAGTCTATCTTGTGGCCAGCAAGGCCTCTGAACAAATAAATGAAAAATAAATACACGGGAACATTTCAGAACGAGATATATATATATGCACATATACACACTCCCCCCCCACATAAGCGTGTGAGGGGGTCAACAAACATGTGGACAAGAGTGATCCAGTGGAGATAGTGTACTTGGACTTGCAGAAAGCCTTTGACAAGGCCCCTCCGCAACAGCTCTTAAGCAAATTAAGCTGTCATGGGATAAGAGGGAAGTACCTCTCATGGATCAGGAACTGGTTAAAAGACAGGGAACAAAGGGTAGAACTAAATGGTCAGTTTTCACAGTGGAGTAGGCTGACCAGACAGCAAGTGTAAAAAATCGAGACAGGAGTGGGGGGGATAATAGGAACCTATATAAGAAAAAGCCCCAAATATAGGGACTGTCCCTATAAAATCAGGACATCTGGTCACCCTACAATGGAGAGAGGTAAATAATGGGGTCTTCCAGGGATCTGTCCTGGGACCTGTGCTATTCAACATATTCATAAATTTTCTGAAAAGGAGGTAAACTGAGAGAAGGCAGAATTTGCACATAATACAAAATTACTCAAGATAGTTAAGTCCAAAGCTAACCATGAAGAGTGACAAAAGCATGTCACAAAACTGGGTGACTGGGCAACAAAATGGCAGACGAAATTCCATGTTGACAAATGCAAAGTAATGCATGTTGGCAAGCAATCCCAGCTATACATACAAAATGATGGGGTCTAAACAAGCTTTTACCACTCAAGAAAGAGATCTTGGAGTCATTGTGGATGGTTCCTGGAAAACATCCAATCAATGTGAGGAGGCAGTTGAAAAAGCAAACAGAATGTTAAGAACCATCAGGAAAGGGATAGATAAGACGACAGTAAATAGCATATTGCCAGTATATAAATTCATGGTACCCCAGACCTTGAATACAGCACGCAGTTCTGGTCACCCTGTCTCAAAAAAGATTTATTAGACTCTGAAAAGGTACAGAGAAGGGCAACAAAAATGATTAAGGGGATGGAACAGCTTCCATATGACGAGAGATTAAAAAGACTGGGACTTTTCAGCTTGGAAAAGAGATCATATCAAGGAGATATGATCTGTGTAGATTGGAAGACGATGCATACCCAAGGACATGTATATGGGAAGCTATCAGAGGGAACAAGAACAACAGGATGTCCCAAGCTTCGCTATATAGACACATGCCAGCGAGATATGAAGGAATTTGGAATTGATCCTGACTGATGGGAAATCTTGGCAAGTGATTGTAACAACTGGTGCCATTGTCTCCATCAGGGCATCAAAGTCCTTGACAGGAGCTGGCTCCTACAGCTTGAAGAGAAAAGAGCCCGTAGGAAGCAAGCAGCTCCTAACCAAGACACAGATATTTGTAATAACTGCCAAAGAGCATGCAAATTTCAGATTTGTCTATTCAGTCACATGAGACATTAGAAACCATCTACATCATAGGCTGGAATTCCCACCATCTCTCGCAGATGAAAGGATGCCAACAACCTATAAAATCATGAATGGTACAGAGAAAGTGTTATTTACTCCTTCATATAACATAAGAACCAGGGGTCACCTAGTGAAATTAATAAGCAGCAGGTTTAAAACAAACATAAGGAAGTTCTTCGTCAACCTGTGGAACTCATTGCTATGAGATGTTGTGAGGCCAAAAAAGAATTAGGCCTATCACCCAGGAACTTATCTATCAATGGCTATTTGCCAAGATGGCCAGGGATACAACCCCATGCTCTGGGCGTCCCTAGCCCCTGGCAGCCAGAAGCTGGGAATGGGCGACAGGTGGTGGCTCACTTGATTACCTGTTCTGTACATTCCCTCTGGGGCACCTGGCATTGGCCACTGTCAGAAGACAGGATACTGGGCTAGATGGACCTTTGGTCTGACCCAGGATGGCCGTTCTTACATGTGTACGCATGTGTGCTCTGATCTACTGCTTGCTATACCAATCACAATTGTCTCCCTCTTACCTGGTGCTCCACTCCAACTGTTGCAGCTTTAGTGACCTCTCACCAAGTACTTCGATTGGAAGCTTTTTGGGACAGGGAGCATCATTCCATTATATGTTCATACAGTGCCTAGCACAGTAAGACCTCAATCCCTGGTTGGGGCCTCTAGGCTCTACTGCAGTACAAATGACACTTCATATACATACACACCCACCCACGCTGGCCTGTGGTGTTACCGCCCTCCTGGGTCCGACTTGCTGCTCCCTGCCCAGCCTATGGGCATTTCTCTGGCAGCTCCTGGAGCACTCGGCTTCTAAGCGCATGGACGTTTCCCTGCAGTTGACTGTCTCTCCCTCTGAAGTGGCCACCCTGAGTAACGGATACATTTAAACCCCTCTGCTGAGGGTACAAGCAGCCCCTGAAGCACCAGGAGACCCAAGTAGGGTCAGGGAAGGAGAATCGCACAGTTTCCAAATGCAAACCTCATACGACGGACTCCAAGGAGTTGGAGCCAGGAGACCTCCGGGGGCCATCGCGCAGAATGGGAGCAGTGTTCTGCTTCTAACACCCAGTCAATTAGCAGCTGCCCCACCCCGCAGCAATGCCCATTACCCCCCACTCACTCTCCTCCTCCCCGTTTCCCTTTTGTAAGCAATTAGGGAGCGGCTGGCCTGAGCGAGATGCTGGGCTGTATCCTGTGTTAATGAGGGGCTGCCACCGGGCACTGCTGTGTCCACAGAGCCTCAGGACCCCACTGGAGGAGGGGAGAGGAAATGACAAGCAGCCCTGCTAGCCTTCAAATTGGTTCCACAAGTCAAAGGCTTGAGAAACCACAGCAGGCTGGGATTCCAGGCCTGCCACGTCTCACCATTTCCTCCCCAGCGTACCGGCCCTAGAGAGGCCCCAGGCAAAAAATAATCAGCAGAAATATGCACACACAGGAAAAGCTCCGGTTTTACTGGACTCCGGTTAGCCGAACCCGCTGGGCTGAGCCCTGCCCTTCGTCAAATGGACCACGCTGCAGAGCCAGCTCTGCAGACCCCATGACTATAAAAGGGGCCTTGCTCCAGCTCTTGCAGTTCCTTTCCAGCAGGCTGGGCAGCAGAGACAGCCGGCATCTACCCTGGCCTGGGACCAAGATTCTGCAGAGCCTGGAGTCTGGCTCCTCTGCTTTAACCAACTGAGGATTCCCTTGACCCACCTGTCTGCCAAAAAGTGTTCATCCCCCGGCCTCCCCCCCCCCCCACAGCAGAAGGTCTATGAAACCAAACTCTGACCAGCCCTGAGCAAACACTCCAGCAATGCTCAACCAAAGGCAATGTCAATTGGAATGGTTTGAAACTGACCACTCACTGACAGACAGGTCCCTGTCCAGAACCAGCCACTGTGACAAACATCTGACAGTTTGCACTTATGCCTCGTAGAAAAGTATGTCTGGGACTCAAAGATCCCAGGCCTAGATTATTCCAGGAGATTTTAATTCCAACAGCAGCTGCTTTCACAACCCAACCTAATTCTTATCTGAGTGGGTTCCCTCTCCTTACCCTACCTTCTGTCCCTAACAATAGGATCCAAGGACGTTTCCTTCTAAAGCAGGGACCAAGGCAAAAGAAGCCTTGTGCAGAATTACACATGCATGCAAGGGTCACAACTTCCTAGTCAGGTCAGCCCTGCACCGACTGGCACATGGCAAAGCAGCTCACCCAGTCACAGCATGTATTTACAGTGGGAGTCTGGTTATTTCTCATCTATAGCATTTTGCTTCCAATGTGCTAGTAGCAATCAAAAGGAGAAATGCTCACACACAGAACCCCATGCATGTGGATCTTATGTAATCACAGCAGAAATGTACTTGGGATTGCCAGGGGTCTGCATCTGCTTCCACGAGACCCAGTGGCTGGTGGCGAATAGCACCTTCAAACAAGCACCGTATGTCCGTGGTAAACGTGCCCTGAGGAAAGCATTGGCTCCCACAGAGGGCAGATTCCTCGGCCTGCCCAGACCACCATGTACCCTCTGGAACAAAGAGCAGATTGCAGCCCAGCTCTCTTCTGCACACCAGCCAGTGGTCTGCACGTCGCCACAACCGCACAGAGACTCACAAGCCTCTGACTGCTGTGAGACTGCCCTCACAAGCTGGTACAATCCCCACTCTCCTCTCCTCACCCAGCTATTGCTCCTAATGACCGGGGACGGGGAGCGGAGCGCCTACGAACGGGAGGGAACTCATAGCAAGACAACGCTATCAAGTGCAGTGCAAGCTTCCTCCAACCCTCCACCCCCACAACCTCAGCTACTCCAACACACCTCAATCCCCACCCGCAGCCCCTTTGCTCTTCTAGCCCTAGGCTCCCCCCAGCACTCCACTGAACTGTGCCGATGCGCCTCAAACCTCTGCTATTTCAAGCCAGGGCCTCACCCCTCGCCCACCAGGTCTGCTGAGGTACCTCAGTCCTCATCTACAGCACTCCCTGCTAGTCCAGTCCTGCCCTTACCCAGTCACCCTCATCCTAACCGACCTGCAGCTCCTCTGCTATTTCAATACTGTCTCGCCACCCGGCTTCTTCCATCCCTCCTCCCCACCCCAGACACTCCCAGTCCTTCCATGGTTCTGTGTTGTGGGCTAGTTTCTGCTAGGGACAAAGCTGATAAATCTAACTCCTCTTCCTCGTCACCTGAGCAGAGCCTGTCTCCAGAGGCATGTTTGCCCCACTAAGTGCACAAAAACCCCAAGGTATGTGAGGAAATAAATGAATAAATGGGGAGAGAAAGGAAAAAAGGCCTGGAGAAAAGCCTGGGCTTCCTGGAAAGCAAACAGCACTCTCTCTCCAGAACCTCCAACAAACATCATTCAAAGTGAAGGATCCACTCTCTCCTGATTGTTTGCCTTAGCAGATTAAAAGAGCTGTGCAGCACCAGAGGGCATTAAGAGGTTTCCACTTCCAGCCCCTTGCCTGCTCTGGGACATCCCAGGGGCTCCTGGGGTAGGGATGGAGAACATAACCCCCCAAATCCCACACAACCTCTTGAGCCTTGATAACCAGCCTAACCAGAGACAGCAAGTACATCTCACCAGTGTGGCCTGTTCTCCCAGGATCCCCTAGGCAATTTTGCAGGCCAATGAGCCACAGAGAAACTTCACAACTTGGGGGAGCTTCTCTGACCCTTTGAAGGGTCTCCCCCTTGCTAGCCACAAGCCCTGCTCACAAGCATCAGCTTGTGCAAGCTCTAGCTCAGCCAGGCTGACTCCCCTGCACTTCTCAGGGCCCTGCCACACCATCACCACCCACACCTGTGCACTAATCTCTGCTAGGACAGTGCCTTCACCACCCCTCTTGGGAGCCTCGTGTTCTGCACGAGCTGTTAGGACCCTGTTCTTAATAGCAACACCTAGATGCCATTACGGCCATTTCCAAGCTCCCCTCCATTCAGATGGTTATGCAGGAGGAATTCATGGACTGTGGTTATGTTCCCCTCTCAAAACCTTCCAGTTCACAGTCTCTCAGTCTCCGCTCAACCCTTTGTCCCCTCCTGTAGTTCCACCGTGTCCTCCCTAAGCTATACACACCCCTCCAGGTGTGGCCACAGCAGGAGCCAGTGTGTAATTATCCCCCACTCCTGACACAGGCAGCCCTCTGAGGGAAGCATGGAGTATGCCGTATAAACCGGCTGCTCAGGGTGAGAGGCGGTGGGCTCTTTAAAAGAGGGCCTTGACTATCTTTTAAAACATCAATTATAAAAACCCACCCTTCCCCCCGGGCGCAGTGCTTTCTTCGGGGGTAAGGAGGCCCAGAGGGATGCCGCAAGAGGTTGCATCTATAGCGCAGCCATGCTGAGACAAATGCTGCATTAGTGAGGTGTGAAATCTCACCGCCAAGAGAATTCAAGCAACTTCCAGAAAAGAATGTCCTCCTGGACATTGCCAAGCAGGCCGCAGGGGGCTGTGAAAGCCGCGTACTGCTTCCTGGACTCGGAGGGACTCCAGCTAGGAAACCAAGGAACACAGAGCCCGGATGGGCACTTCGCCACGTACGTAGATACGCCAACATTTGTTCAATATATTCCACTTTGCACACACATTGTATATTAAAAAAACACTTGACGTGCTACGTACATACATGTGACACACAAGCTGTCCCACAGCCTTTTGGCTTAAGCAAACAGGTCAAAATAGTGCCTGGGGTGGGAAGGAGTGACCCTGCCATCTTCCTGCCCTGGCTGACCCAGATCAGTCTGAGACTGTTTTGAGAAAAGACTGATGCTAGTGAAATTTCCCTGCAAAGCTAAAGCATTCCAGAGAGCTTAGAAGCCCCCCTCCCCGGTTCTAACTCTGCTGCGGAGATGGCCCCTCCACGAGCCCTTGGAGCTTCCGCCAGCACCATAAATATTCATTAGCTCTGTTTTTTAATGAGCAAACTAATACTAAGAGGGATGGGGCGCAGACTCTGTCCTCAATTATGCAGCTCTGGACGCCTTCAGTGGAACAGCTTCTGACTGACTCTGGTGTAAATGCGGTCAGAATCTGACCCCAGACATTCAAGCAATCGGTGGGACGTCTTCCCGGCTGCCAAAGAACATCAGGTGTCTGCGTCTTCACCAACACATCGCCCACAACTCTCCTGCCTGGGAGCCTCCACTCTCTCGCGTGGGGCCAGCAGGAGCAGAGAAGCCAAGAGATCTCCTCCATCTCAAGCATGTAAGATCTGGCAGGAGAAGCTCGCTTTGTTCTCTTGACCCCTGGGACCATCCAACTTTCTGCCACGCCATAAAATCCCCTCCTTAAAAGGCAAGGAGCTAATAAGCCAAGATGAAATCAGCATCCTGTGTGATCTGCAGCCAGGCTCCACCACAAGGAATCCAAGTCCTGATGGCCTGGAAAAGGGATGTGAGATCCCACCCCTCCACACACACGCGTGCCCCCCTACCCCACGGCTATTCAGAACTACTATGGATGCTTTCCTCCTTGGTGGGGAGAGCCCCCAGGGCCTCATGCCCACAGCACAATTTTAATTAGTTGTGAAAGGACCCTGCAAGTCCTGGCCACACCCAAGAAGCTAGGACACATATCCCCTTCGGAGCCAGCCAGCCCACTGCTCTTCAGATCAGCTGACTGGGGTGGAACAGTGAGTGAAATGAGGTTCTTATGCTGAGTCGATGGAGCTGTGCTCACCGCCCGAGAACCTGGAGAGCAGGTGGGAGACTCAGTGGAGGAATTATCTGGCCTGTGCTATGAAAGAGGCCAGGCTAGTGTGCTCCCTTCTGGCCCTAAAATCCATGAGCCCTTTGCAGTGGCGACCAGGGTGAGTCCTAAGTCAAACCTGCTCTCTCATCACAGCTGGAGGAACCCAGGAGTCCCCAGATTCTCTCTGCTAACAGTTCCCTTTCCATTGCTCTTTCTACACCTGCAGCAGCCTCCCGCTCCCCAAGCCCCAGTCTCCTTGATCTTCCTTCATGTGGCGGCACCACGCTGACATACATTCATTGCCCTCTCGGGAGCTGATGCTTGAGGTTTCACCCCTGGATGGTGACTGCATCTCAAGTGTCCGTCCAGTGCCATGTACTCGTTCTTAAATGGCAGCCTGAAGATCCTGCATCCCCCTTCAGAATCATCATTACTTTCATGTAACTTTTGCAAGGGCATTTCCCTAGTTTACTTCCTGAAAAATCATTGTAGCGAAGTGGGGGGTTTTCTTGGTTTTTCTGTGTTTTCCAGTGGGTTACATGCAGAGAGAGAGGGACTCAAGTGTCCCCGGGTGTTACTGGTTTAACGAGATGAAAGGAGAGGGAGTTTGTTGTTACAGAGGCCCGGAGAGGGAACTTGGGACCCCGGCCAATGGCCTGGAGGATGGAGACCTCAGCGACTGGTGACCCGGAGAACCAGCTCAGGAGTCACAGCCGGTTCTGGCCAGTGGGAAGAACAATGGGCTGCGAAGAGAGGACCCAGGTGACCTGACCAGCCGGTTCCAGCCAGAGGGGTCAGAGGAGGGCTGAGAGGAGAGGAGAGTCAGGCCTTCCTGTTTTACGACCCTGTTTACCTGGAGAGAAGACAATGGACAGAGGCGAGGCTTGGTGCTGGGGATATCGGAGGCCCAGCTAGGAAGCAGGGGGGCTCAGGGCTGTAGAGGGGGAGCAAGAAGAGCCCCTCTGGAAGCAAGGGAGACTGAGATATGCTGGGCTGAGGGAGGCCAGGCTTGAGGCCCTGAGAGTTTCCTGTGCTGTGTTCAACTTGCAATAAACCCTCCTGTTTTATGCTGGCTGAAAGTCACTCCAGGCTAGAGAACAGGGTTGCATCAGCCCCTTTGGGGCTGAGGAGGCCCAGAGGGTCCAGAACGCGTGGACTCCCTGAGGGGGCCCATGGCAGAAACGGACGTGCTAAGGCTCAGAGAGGTGCAGCTCCAGGAGGTGGAGAGGCCTGACCCCGAGAGAGAGTGGACTCCCAAGAAGGGCTGTCGCACAGAAAGGGGCACCCCCCACGGACCGCACGGGGCCACGAGTGGGCACGATCTGTGAGTCTGTGACAATCATCCATCTTCATTTCTTCTCCCCAAAGTAGGCCAGAAGGGATCTGACCTCTCAAATAACACAGACCAGATGATTTTGCCCAGCAATTCCTGCATCGAGCCCACAACTTCTGGCTGAATTAAAGTGTAGCTCTGAGAGACATCGCTCCAGGTGACTGAGAACGGACCACTTCCCTCAGTCCACTGTCCCAAAGGATAACAGCCTTTATTGCGAAACATTTGTGCCTTATTTCTAGGCTCAGTTTTTCTAATGCACTGGACCTCATTCTGCCTGTGTGCGCTAGATTAAAGAATCTTCTACTCTCAGAAATTGTCTCCCTGCATGGTACTTACAGCCGACAATCCAGTCACCTCTTTACCTTCTCTTGGATCAGCTACATAGAATGAGCTGAGTTCGTCTCTCCCAGTCACTGCCGGTAACATTCTGCATGTCCACAGCATCTTCTCGCTGAGGGGCCTCAAGGGGCTTGAGAAAGGTTTGTGTGTCTTTTCCTTGGAGTTTTGTTGCTCTGCAATGGAGGAGCGCTGCTCCAACGCTAGGAGGGCCTGGCCAAACTTCTAACAGCACACATACAAACAAACCAGCCCCAAGCCCAAATCAAGCAACAAAAACCCCGCTTGCTACCAGCCCTGCCCCTCACCCATCTCCTTATGGGAGCAGATTTTTTTTCCCCTCCTGTTTGGCAGCATGTCCTGAAGCTTAACAAACTCAGACTGCTGCAGATCCGGGGGGGAGAGGAAATCTTGCAAGCTCCAAAGGCTCAGAGACCCAGCATAGGCCACTCTGCCAGGCACCCCCTCTCTTCCATCAGAGGGGTTTCTGCTCAGGCACCTCTGCTGGGTTGCTAACACAGTGCATCACTGGGAGGGAGGGAGGTCCCACTCACCATCTAGGGCTTTATGCCTCAAAGCCAGGATTTCCAGTGACACCGCTAAACCCCCTGTAGGGAGGGCAGGGTTAGCATAAGAGCTGGCTGTTTGTCCTGGAGCCAGCCCTGGCAAAGAGAATACAAAAGCAGCAAACCCCATGTTTCTAGGGCTGCTCTCTTCTCCGGCAGGAAAATATTAAAACTGTTTAATAAGGAACTTGCCGTGTCGAACTCCGAAATGGATCCCAGGGTCACCGTGCCATGGTCCAGCACACCAGGCCCAGGTGGCAAATGCTCCCGGGGCAGCCCTACTCAGCAGACAATGGGAACGGTGAGGTGCTATGAAATAAACAACCCCAGAAGCCATGCTTAGGTCGCAAACGTTGGAGCCATGACAAAACACTCGGCCTCGACCGTTACGGATGGCGAATCGGCGGCACCGAGCACGGAAAGGACTTGCTCAGGCTCACAGTGAGCCAGCAGCAGACCCAGGCTTCTTGTATCAGCGCACCCTGCTCTAAGTGTTAGACCCCACTCGCTCCACGGCACCTCAGAGAACTAGACCATTTCAGATCCATCCTGCAGTATTACAGGACCTCCCTGCTCCACATCTCCCACTGTTCCCAGGTCAGACTGCTCCAACAGCGTCACAGGAGCTCCCCATATCTCTTCTCAATAAGAGCAGGGAGCAGCAGCTTGCCTAGCCGGGCAGATCATTCCTAAGAACACACAGACAGCCTCTGGATCTTCTCCTGAACTCCAGCCGGTGCAGAGGGAGCTTCAGGGCTTGGCTACACTGGAGAGTTGTGGCGCTGGTGGTGGGTTTACAGCGCTGCAACTTACTCACCGTCCACATTTGCAAGGCACATACAGCGCCGCATCTCCCTGGCTGCAGCGCTGGCTATAGTCCTGCTCTGCCTGGGGTATAAGGATTGCAATGCTGGTGATGCAGCACTCCTCCGCAAGTGTGGCCACCAAAAGCGCTGTAATTGGCCTCCGAGGTATTCGGAGGTATCCCAGAATGCCTGTTCAGCCACTCTGCTGTTTTGTTGTGAACTCCGGGCTCCCGGAGCTGCTTATCTAAAACACAGCTCCTGTTTGCTAGAGCAGAGGCACGCAGGGGGATTCTTTTGGAAATGTTCACAGCTAGTGTTTCCTTGAGGAGAGAAGCAATACGGGGGAGGGGGAAGTCCATTTTGGAGCAGCTGCTTATCTGGTCTGAAGGCTATTTGCATTTAGTGAATAAGAGAGGGGTGGGGGAAGGGGTCGAAACTTTTAAAATGATTGAAGGTTGGTGCTGTGTATCTTCCAGTCCTTAGAACTTGCAAGGCAGGGAGCTGAGAACAGTGTCGGCTCCAAAAATCCACTCTCTCTGTCTCCCCCACGCTCCCTGTCACACTCCATCCCACCCCCCTCTTTTGAAAAGCACACTGCAGCCACTTGAACGCTGGGATAGCTGCCCATAATGCACCACTCCCAACAGCGCTGCAAATGTGGCCACACTGCAGCGCTTTCCCTACACAGCTGTACGAAGACAGCTGTAACTCCCAGCGCTGCAGACCTGCAGGTGTAGCCAAGGCCTCAGAGCATTCCTCCATCTGTACCCCTGGTGCTCAAACAGCTGGAGAAAGGGCAGAAAAAAAAATAAACCCAACTGCTCCACAGAGTAACCCTGGGCCTCTCATCTCTCACAGACTGCCACCATGTCCATCTTAATGAGTCAATAATGATCGCGTCTCCCACTCCAGACCCATTGCTGGCCATGTCTGGCCATCCATGGCTACCAAGGCAGTGCAGCTGAGCCGTCTGAAGAGCTAACCATGTCTTTTCCGTGCTCTCTGTAGCCACAGAAACTCTCCCATCTCTCCCTGCCCGTCCAGAGATAGAGGATACCCAGCTGGGCTCTGAAGTGTCAATCTGAAGGCTGTGGCTCCAGAATGCCTCAGACTCAAGAGAGACTCAATGGAGGCAGTAGGTGGAACGCCCTTCACCTGAGGCTTCAAAAGACCCCAGTGCCAAGCGCAACCAATGCAATTAACCCTCCGAGCTGCGTCTCCTGCTCTGCACAGCGACCGCTCCAGACTGTCTTGCTCTGCCTTTCTGCAGAGGGGTACAAAGCAAGGGGGATATTATAAACTCTATTTGTCATATGGGGAAACTGAGGCAAGGAGGGAAAGGAACTTGTCCAGAGCTCTCACACCAGTTTGTAACAGAAGCCAGAAGTCTTGACTGCCATTACTCTAGCAATTAGACCACATCCCCAGCCACGGAGCTGGGAAAAGGACCCTGGAGTCCTGACCAACAGTGCCTTGCTCTAACCACCGCTGAGAAAGGAGCTCCTTAACTTCGCACGAGCATCTGAACCCCTTGTGCAAGGCCATCTGCTGATGAGCAAGGGCCTTTCCTAGCTACGCTTCAACTGCTGCCCTCCATTCTCTCCCTTCCCCAGCCTGCATCTGGGCTGAGTGCTCCAGGGCCAAAACCAAGATAACATTCCTATCAGCTGTGTTTTCTCCAGCAAAAAAGAAATCCACCAGGGGACTATTTATGAGGCCAAAGAGTCAAGTAGTGAAAGAGACTCCAGATAATGGGCCCGATGATTAATTACCAGCATTCTGCTTGCTGCATTACAAAGAGGTCAGCCCAGACATGTCTTAACAGAGTCCAAAGCTATGGGCACCCGCTTTGAGTCCATCTAAAACAACCCTCTGCTTTCTAGCGAGAATAGAGCTTTCAAACATCTGCTGCTCAGGGCTGGACTTTCATGAAACTGATGAAATGTTGGTTTGTGTTTAAAAAGGAAACTATCAAAATAAAAATAAAAGATGGTTTAAAAAGCTATCAACAATGAAGTGCTATCTCTGTAACAAGCAAACACCCCAACCACCCTCACGGGAGGGTTACAATCGGATGGACTTCCCATTGTGTCTTTCATTCAGGTTGGGGAGGATGGATTTACTCTCCACTCAGGGTCTGTTTTAGAGTAGGTTGAAATTCTTCATATAGATTATTTTTTTAATTAAAGTATGGGTCTTTGGCGAAAATGAAAATGTGCACACACACACACACACGTGCTTTTTAAAATCTCTTTAAATATGAGAGGAAAAGGTTTAAACAAGAGAAAAAGGGCTCCCCCCATCAAAACAAGATTTAATGCCGCCCCTCACAAAAATGTAAAATATTACATATTTGAAATACACTTTCTATTTTCCAATCAGCTCTCTCCAGCTTTGACTTCCTTTTCCAGCTCTCATGCACTAGCAGAGTGCAGCTGTGTTTGGATATCCAACACTATCAAATTTTAAAAGATTAACTTTTTTTTTGTTTTTTAAATGTGATATGTGAAAACATTTTCATTCATTCTGGGCTAACTCCTGTCATCCCAGTTCGGTTTCATTTGGCAGGCAAATTCCCACCCAACTCAATGCAAGTTTTGTTTGCCTAAAGATAAGTGAAAGCTGAAGAACTTCAAGATTTGAATCAGTGGGGCCCTGATTCAGGAAATCACTTAAACACGTGCTCATAATACTTAAGCAGGTGTTGAAATGCTACCCTGTATCAGGTTTGAGATTCCTCCTGTAATGCAATCTTAAATTCTAGGCCTAGCCTAAGCCTTGTAAATGAGTCAATTTTTGGTGAGATCATATAGTTTACTCTGGAGAAGATACACTACTGTCCAGGGAAATTCCAAAGGCCAAGGCATCTCCATTCTTTGCCACAAGAAAACGAGTAACCCCGCCAGCCAACAGCAAAACACTCCATTAGATGCAACCACTCCAAACCCAGTTAAGCTAGTGATCATCAGTTGAGAAACTAATGTTGCAAAACTTTTACTCTGAATTCACAGACCCAGGCAGGCAGACTTTCTGTGAGCCACATGCACAAAGAGCTTGTGGACTCTATCACGAGACAGCAGGTTCCTCTGGGATGGAGATCGGAGTCTCTGCAAATGCTCATGGAAACTCCACTCTTAATGAGCACCAGGAAGAATGTATTTCCACCGCAAACACTTTTTCTGAGCTCTGCCTCGCTCTATAAAGGGAGAGCCTCATCAACTCCTTATGTGAACAAATGTGAACCTAAGAATCGCCACCCCAGAAAGGAGCAATGCTTTGTTCAAGTGCAGTTCCTCCCCAAGACAGCGGCAAATGCTAGATGTTTTAGGGCAGGGGTTTTCAACCTTTTGTCATTTGCAGACCCCTATAAAAATTCAGATGGAGATGGAAATCTTAGACATTGTCTGCTGACCCCCAGGGGTCCCTGGACAGAGGTTGAAAACCTCTGCTTTAGAGGAAGGTGTAGAGACAGCCCAACACACTGTGTATGGGGGACGGACTTTCTTCCTGACCCCAGCTGGTGAGCAGCTCACACCCTCCTGCATGAGGTGCAACAAGCCTTGCAATTCTCCCTTGCTACTGCAAGCGCAGCAGCTGTTCTTATTCACAGCAAAGTCTCAGCCTTTTCCAAACAATCCATTTGCTTCTGTCTCTGAAATACAAATTATATTATGTTGTAACATGGCATCTTTCCTCCAGGGAACTCAAAGCACTTTACAATCTCTAGGCAACAGCCTTTCTTTTGAGGCCCCGAGGACACACAGCAAGTCAGAAGCAGAGCTGGGGTCTTCACTAGTCCCTGTGCCTTCCCAGTGTTAATAAGCCTAACCCACTTAGTGTTCAGACTCTGACAGGAGTCATTTGCCTTGGTAATACAAGCCACTGGGAAGCTGAATAGCAAAGGCCAGAATGTATTTGACATGGATCTCTGCATAATGCCCAGGTCCAGTTTTCACCCTCAATGCATGCAGTGCACAGAGAAATCTGTCAAGGGGCAGCCACGCACAATGCATATCATAACCTAGACTAGAGCCTCGAGGCAGGAGCTGGTCCCTGACGAGTACTCAAATCCAGGTTGCGTTGTGAAGATTCGTCCCCGGCCCCTCTCACACAGAGCTGGGAAGCAGCCCAACACCCTTTAAGGGGCAATGGTGAACAATGCCTGGGCAAGTCACCCTCTGCCCAGAGCAGCTTTCTCAGCTAAGTGGCAGCACTTGGGTCCCATGCAGCAAGAGGGGCACCAGAGGCTTTGGCTGCAGTTAAAGGCGCAGTTCACTGGCTGGTTTTCTCCTGGTCAACAGGACTCTGCCTCCTGGAGACAGGGTGTACTCAGTTCTCACTGCTATAGGACACATGCTCTGCTAACCAACAGAGCACAGGCAGCAGCAGAGCAAGAATCCTCCATCCCTCTACACCAATGCATCTGGGACTTGATCTGGTGGGACGTGCCTCTAGGGACGAAAGGGGAGTTCAGTCTCTGTGGCCCATTCAGTTTGTGGCTTCCCTCCCCGGGCGGCCCCCAGAGACAGGAGTTCAGTGCTGGTAGAAACAGTACTTTCTGTGAGCAGGATACGAGTCTCATTGAGAACAGGGCAGAGAGCCACTAGGGGCTGCTAGGGTGATCAGATGTCCCAATTTTATAGGGACAGTCCTGATTTTTGGGTTGTTTTTTATATAAGGTCCTATTACTCCCCATCCCCCGTCCCGATTTTTCACATTTGCTGGCTGGTCACTCTAGGGGCTGCTGACCGGTCACCCTAGGGGCTGCTGACGAGCCAGCCGACAGCGTCCAGTCTGCAGTCCCTGCTGACCCGTCCTGGGTGACCACCAGCTCCTGACCAACTGTGCACAAGCAAGAATCTTCCCGCAGCAAGTTGCTGCCCTTGGGAGCTGATGAAAGTCTGCCCCAGCTGGAATCCGGCAGGCAGAATTTTCCGAGTCCCAGACATTTGTCCAATTTCCTTCAGTGATGTCACAATCCAACCAAATCTGGTTACAGTACTAGGGACCTTCCAGACCCCCCACTCAAGGCAGGGCCCCTCCTCCCCCAAGGCGAAAGGCTGCTTCTCCAGAGGCAGGAGCTAAGTTGACTCCCAGTGTCATGCTCCGGCATGCTGGGCAATGGTTTCTTGTTTCTGCCTGGGAAGCTCTGTAGCAAGCACCCCAGTGCAACTAGGAGCCTTTTCACGCTGCCCGCCACAGCCCCAGGGGACTGCACTGAGAAAACATTTGAAAATAAAATGAGACTGGGATAAACGCTCCCTCCCACACTTGCCCTCCCCTCTGGCTTCTAGAAAAGCAAGGAGTAGGGACAGCTATTGGTGGCCACTCAGTAAGGCAATATGGCTAAGGGAAGCAATGTGGCCTAGTGGACAGCGCACTGGACTGGAACATGGGACACCTTTGTTCTATTCCCACTTCTACCACTGCTCTGCTGGATGATCTCGCTGTGCCTCAGTTTTGCCATCTGGAGAATGGGAATTATGCTGCTGGCCCCCTTTGTAAAGTACTTGGAGATCTACAGATGAAATGCAATATATTAAAGCTAGATATTGTTATTATTGTTAATGGAGATGCAGCAGCCTTCCCCCTAGCCTCACTATGATCACCAATTGCATTGGTGACTCCAGAATCAGGGCAGTCTTCATTTCCCCCAGGGGTTCCAGCAAGGGCATGAGAAGAGCGGAGCTTGGAATTTACCTACCAGACAGCAAATGTCTGGTTTGCAAACCTTGTTCCACTGAATTTAATGGGAAAACTCCCATCACCTTTGAGGGGGTTTGCGATTCCACCCCAGGCATTCTGCAAGTGACTCCCTGGCCCCAGGAACAGCAGAACTGGAGTGAGAAGATGGTACACCTCTACCTCAATATAACGCTGTCCTCAGGAGCCAAAAAATCTTACTGTGTTATAGGTGAAACCACGTTATATCGAACTTGCTTTGATCCACCAGAGTGCGCAGCCCTGCCCCCCTGGAGCACTGCTTTACTGCGTTATATCCAAATTCGTTATATCTGGTCGTGTTCTATTGAGGTAGAGGTGTATTAGCAAAAGAAGCACCCTTGTGCAGAGGCAGTGGGAGAGCCTGGGGGGCATTTAGTGGACTTGTTCTGGCCATTATCAGTGCAGTCTGAGCCCTTAGATGAATAACACAGCCGCCGCAGAACTGACCCCAGTGAAAGCAATCATCCAAATAAAACTGAGTATTTGCTAAATATGAGTTAAAACTAAGCAGAGCGCAGAGTGAAGGAGTCAGCACAGTGCAAAACCAACACTTTGCTCTAAACAAAAGAAAGTTTGGCTGGACCTCATCCCTGGGATCTGAGCAGATTACCAGGGGTTATTAGCCATTGCCGATGACTTGACCACCAGAACACTAGACAAAGAAAACCACCAAGAAGCTGCATTAGATAGGTCACCCCAAATCTGTATGGGAGTGACGCACAAGCCACATCCGCAGGGACTGAGAGGAGCTCTTGAGTGTCAGCCACCTCCCTGCAGGACTTAGAGCCACTTCCCTTAATTTCCCTCTGCAACTGAAAATAAAACTTACAACTCTCATAGGAGCACTTTGCAATCAATGAAGTCTTTCACCAGAGGAGCTCAAATAGGCGCATGCCATAAAGCTTCATTAAGCCATGCAAACCCTGCTGCCTCCTCCTGCAAGCAAGAGAAGGATTTATTGTTTCCATTTCCCAGATGAGGGAACTGAGGCACAGCCCAGCTAAGGAGCTTGCCCACAGGTCAGCAGTGAGTCGAGGCAGACCCAGGAACAGACACCAGAAATCCTGATTCCCAGCCTCCTAGTCCAAGCAGTAGGCTACACAATACTCCCTTCTAGACAACAAAAAAGCTCCAATTCACCTTCTGAGAGGAAGAGAAAAGCCTTTGGGAGGGGAAGACACTTATTCCCCTTCCCACAAAGCACTCTACACACACAGTAACGGGCAGGAGGAGAGAGACATTATGCCAGCCAACAGAGTCTGAACCACTGTGCTGAACAAGCTTTTCCTTTGGGATCACAGACCCAATTAACTCAGGCGACGCCTTCCTCTAACTGGCTTTAGAGGTGGCAACTACCTGGTGGATTCTCCCAAGGAAGCCCCCTTCATAAGCAGGTCTGTGTTGTACCTGGTCCCTGAACTGATGGGGTAACCAGCCATCAGGCAGAGAGTGAATGGCATCTGTGTGTCCTGGAGTCTCTAACTTACAAATGCGAGGCCAAGTCCATTCCCCTCCTTTGCCCTTCCAAGGAGTTCGGTGTTCGGACTGTTCCCGAAGAAACCTCTCAGAGAGCAGGGCCTTTCCTGGACTCCCCAGCCCATCCAAGGGGGACGGCCCATGTTCCACCCAAATACCATCAGAGGTCTAACTCCACCATACTGAAGCCAGGAACCAGTGCTAAACCCCAACCCCACAAAGCCCTTTCATTCACGAGCACGAAAGGCCTCCAGCAATGAGAAATGGGTGATTGTGCCGATAGGTGCTACATGCCCAACAGAACGAGAGATGGGGCAAACTGCGCTCTCAGTGACAGTACATCTGCAGGTACCCCTGAGTGTGATTTTTGTCATCTGCCTGTGTAACACACGCATGCCTTAAACACATGTGGATTGTACATGCATTCTCACGCATCTGCACATGGCATCTGGGAGCAGAGTCACGGGGCCCGACAGGCATGTGGGCAGCAGGGATCCAGGCCCTGCCTCTTGCATGACAGTCTGCCTCTCTCTCTGCTCCAGCTGGGCCTGGAGGGAGTGGTGTCACCCTCTGCATGCAGTCTCAGCGGGAGGAAAGTGAGCAGAGCCTCTCGCCTCAAGAGCCTCCAGGCCAAAAAAATCTCCACGGGACTGCGCGGCCGGGGATTCCATTGCATTGACACAATGGGAATCTCTCCCCACAAAGCCACTCGGTCTGCCAGAGGCGGCTGTGGATTCGGAATTCGTCCTGGCAGCGAAGCATTCATGTGCTTTCTGACGGATAGATTTTAAGACCTGAAAGGAACGTTGTGATCATCGGGTCTCAGCTGCTGCATAACACAGGCCAGAGAATGCCACCCAGTCACTCCAGCGAATGGTCATCTTCACTGCACAGATGGGGACCTTAGACCCAAGAGATGTTGGGTAGGTTGCCTAGGGGCAGATCTTTCAGTGGGTCTGCTGGGCTCCTAACTCACTGGGGCACTTTTGAAAATTCCACCCAAAATGACTTGCCCAAGGTCCCACAAGGAGTCTGTGGCAGATCTGGGAACTGAACCCCGAGCTTCTGAGTCCTGCCCAAGGCCTTCACCCAGAACCGCCCTTCGTCTCATTACCCCAACCCTGCCCAGCTCCCACAGCCACCCACACCCAAAGAAATCGCTGCCTCCATCCCAGTGTGGTGGAAACACCGGAGCTGAAAACCCAGCATCCACCCATAAGGAGACTCACTCTCCTACTCTTACTTAGGATGGGTTGCTTTGCCTCTATCCCTGCCCTCAAGCAAAAAGCCTTCTGCTGTCAGTTACCCCCGAGAGCTCAGGTCTGGATCACGAAGGCAGAACGGGATCAGGGCACCAAGTGTTGGGGTAAGGCCAGCCTGACCCCTCCTGCCTTGCCCACTTCTCACTGGCCTGTCCTCACCAGGAGAAGGGAGACTCGAGCCCTGCTGCATCCACCAGGCAGTTACCAGATAGGACAGCAGGGACCTTTCCCCTGGGGGAAGCCGCGTCAGCACTCTACTGATGCGCAGGACGAGGCTGCTGTGGGATGCGCTGTCCCCTGGGCCGTGCTTCCCTTGGCAGGTCTGGAGGGGCCGGGTGGGAGGGAAGGGTCCCAGGCCAGCCTGCTCTGTACAGAATTGGGTGCTGATGAAAAATGAAACCACACTTTGTATGCATGGCTGCAGGGCCTCATTTGACTGGACTCCTGCCCTCTCTCTCCAGACCCTTTCCTGCTATTGACTCTTTGCGTTGTTTATTTACTCAGGGACAACCCCCACCCACCCATCCACAGTTTGGCTCCATAATGAAGCAGGGAGCAGGAGAGAGGAAGGGTGTTAGGGGAAGCTGTGCACCGGCTGGGACCAGCCTCAACTGCTTCCAAAGCCTCCTTGCCCCATCAGCACTGTCCCCTCTCCGAGGTGAGAACAAGCGATGGATTGAGGAGGGACGGAGGTATGGGCAGGGCAGACTTCAAAGATGGAAATATCCAGGAAGCCTCAGCAAGGGAAGTGACTTCCTCGCTCCCTGTTCCCCTCCCCGGGTTCCCCACCCAGGCTTTGCAGCCTGGTCCCAGAGCCCCTCTTCTCCCAGCTGGCCACATCTGCTCCTCACATACACACACGCTTGGCAGACCATGAAAGCAGAACAGTCCTCCTCCGGAGCAGGGACTCAGCTTTGGCTTGGGATGTCACAGGAACCCTCAAAGCAAGGAGTGCAGAAAGCTACCCAACCAAATGTTAACTCACAAGATTCCAACTTACAAGGCCTTTTGCTAAACACATTCACACTTCAATCTCCTGTGCAGGGGGAGTGGGAAAGGACCAGGCCTCTCTGCTCAGAAAAGACAAGAGAACAAAAATATTAAGGCTTTGAAGAGTGTAGACAAAGCAGCATCACAGGGAAGGCACCACAGCTCCAGCTGCCCCGGCTCTGGACACCTGAAAAGCCAAGCCATCCTCTATCATGAGAGGCAGCATGGTCCCGTGGACAGGGGATTGGGTTGGGAGTCTCTGTCCCCAGCTCAGCCACTCATCTACTGTGCGACTGTGAGCAAGGCATGGCCCCACCCATGCCTCAGTTTCCCCTCCCACCTTGTGTTGGTCTTGTCCATTCAGACTGTAAACTCTTCAGGGCAGGAATTGTGTGTCTGTTCAGCGCCCAGCATAAGGGGCCCAGATCTTAGTGGGGCCTCTTGGCACTAATACAATGTGAGTAATACCTAACACCACCATAAGCATGACAAAATTTAGCGTTTAATACAGTACGCGGGTGGGATGGCTTCTCATTCCCCGCCCTCCCCACCTCATCCTGGGAACACACTGCAGCCACACTACACATTTTAATTGGCTAATTGAGCGAGGGCTGGAAAAGTCTCTTTGGACAATGCGGGGATTAGGAATTAAAGCATTGAGTCAAATGGAAATAACTGGCAGCAGCCCAGTGGCAGGCGGGCTCAGGGCACTGGGCAGACAACATTGTCCACGGACAGTCACACCCAGGAGCACTTGACACAGATGTAGTGGCTGCTGGGGATTCCTCCGAGCCCAGAGAGCTGCAGCTTTTGTACAACACTTGACGCTCCCTAATGTGGAGTGTGTTTGGGGTTGTGTCAAAAACCTGTCGCGCAGAGTCTCCGAGAGGTTCCAGTGGTTTGAAGTTAATAGGACTTAATTGCTGGGTGCCAAGTCCTGCTGCAGCACCGTCGAGTCACTGCTGAGCGTCAACACAGGGGATTTTTTTAAGTCACGAAAGAGGAGCCAAAAGCAAAGAGGCCAGGTTGTTTTCTCAAGCCTGCTGGAATCCACTTGGATAAACAACGGCTCCAGAAACAGAGCGGCTAAAACAACAAACTTCCTATGGACCTCACCAAAAAAGGAGGTGGCGAGATGCTAGCCCCCCTCGGTCAGAGCGCGGTCGGCAGGATGGAGACGTGCAGCAGAAAGGCAAATACCATCAGATGGGAGCGCAGTAATAGAGGGGGAGGATTTATGCTTTGCTTTCTAAGTGTATTAATTTAAAGCACATGGCTCCAGAGCTGATGCGTTATGGGCCACTCCCGGAGGGGGAAGGGAGAACTCATCGGTTTGCACTGGATGGTCTAAACACGGGTTTCATGTGGGAGAAAGGTGCTAGGTTACAAGCCTCAGGAAGCAGCAGTGGTATCCCCCAGCATGCCAACTCCTCTGGGCCTACCCCCGACCGGGACAGATGATCTGTGCTGGCGGGCCAAAGGGGAGTCCTGTCGCCAGGGCACATTCCTTTCTGAGCCTCTCTCTGCAGAAACGGGTGGACGCTGCGCTGCCAACTGCAGGTTGGCCATTATGATCTGAAATGGGGGATCAGAAGCCACAGGTCACTAGGGTTTAGACTTGAACTAGTGAGGCAATGCCAAAAAAACTCCGCACCCCACTCTGGGTCCCCTGGTCCCACTATAGCTAAGGGCTAAAATCCCACTGGCCTCATCGTGAACAGGGGCAGACAAATAAATCCAGGCTGCCGCCCAGCCAGGGCATGACCAAGTGGCACCCCCTGACCTCACCTCCCAGCCAGCTCCTCCCTTTGTTTTCACAGGTTCAGGGCTCTTCCCTTCGCTGCGACATGCCCAGGGCGTTGTCTTGAGGCTCACGTCAAAGCAGGCTATTTTGGAGGCCTGAAAATTATTGTTCCAACACTTGCTTTTGTTAGAACAGGAAAAATAAAATCCCAGAGAGAGTGCGAAATGGCCAGTACGGCGCAGGCAGTAAGACTTCCCCTGACATATCAGATACCTGGGGGGGGGGGGGGGAGGGAGGGCTCCCTGCGCCAGCAGAGAATTGGCACGCTGCAGTGAGGTTTCCAGTATTGCCAAAACAATCAGGAGATTGGCTGAAAAAGCAGGAGATTTTTTTAAAACAATACAAACTGGGGGCTTATTTGCCTTCAGGATTCACTTTTACCAGCTTTTCGGCACAACCAAGAAAGCCAGAAAATTACGTGGGGGGGGGAGGAGAGAGAAAGAAAAGAAAGTTGAGATTCTCACGTAATCACCTGACTCCAGGAGATGGGGCTTTAAGAAAAGCAATCAAATATCTCAAAACTTGCAATCAAACAAGGACAGCGGGCAGCACTGGGTATCCAACCATGCTCGGAACCCTGGCAGAGGTCATCCCACTGGGAGGCTCCATACTCAAGTCTGTCTCTTTATGAACTATGCGAGGGAGCAGAGTATCCTGAGTCAGGACTCCAGGGTTCTTCTGCAACACACTTGCTGCATGCTCTTGGGGAGATCACCTTATCATTAGTGCTCAGTCCCCTTGCTCACAGTAAAGTCCTTGGACAGACTGAGATGAAAGGGGATGCTAAGGGCACAGTATTAGGTGTTTCAGCCCTCTATGCTCTGACAACGTCCGTCTGCCCTCCTATACCCTGCCTGCATTACAAACAGAGTCATGGCTGAACACGGTCTTGTTCTCGCCTGTGTGGAAAACACAACCTCCGAGACGCCTGTTGCCGCCCAGCCAGTAACCAGCAGCTAAGAGGGGCTGAGGTGTTTCTCCGGTCCTGCAGCACTTGCCTACATCTTGTGCCTCTTGTTAAGGGAAAGGTGATCCAGATGTGCCCAATTCGGGGGAGGAAGGCGAACAGGTTTTATGTGGCGGCAGGTTTACACCAGGCTCGGGCCTGGACTGCTCATTTGGACAGCTGCTCGTTCCTCAGACGAAAGCAGTAACGCGTGGCGCTGGGGCAGCTCCTAAAGCAAGAGGGTGAGGAAGGGGGAACCTAGACTGTTCATTATCAATAGACCCTATAAAAACAGGATCAGTGGCCATGTCATTCATGCCCCTAGAAGGAGGAAGAGTTGAAATGAAAGTTAGGAACAAGAACAAAACAAAAGAGAAAAGAGTAGGGGAGCAGAGGTGCAAATGGCCTGGAGCCTTCACCATGCCAATGGCTCTCAGGCCCCATGACCCCCCTGAGCCGTCCCTCTCACACGCTGCTTTGCAGAGCACTCCCTGCAGAAAGCTCTGCGCCAACACATGCTGATGGCTGGATCCAGCATGCAACCCTCGGCAAGCTCCCCAGTGCTAGAGAAGTACAAGGGGATGCTAATTCTTATTGCACAACAGGTTCTGTGCTTGGAGCATGGGCCTCGTTCTCTGTCTTGCCTCCCACCTGGCCCCTATGGCCCATGCCGTGCTGCTCTCAGATTCCCTTCCCGGCTCTATTGCTGGCAAAGAATTGGGACCAGCCAGCAGGCAGCTAGCCACCCCACTTGCCGCTGATTCTAAGACAACAGTCCTTGGTTTTGAGCATTGTGTTAAGAAGAGAGTGAAAAAAACACTCATGTCTGCCTGTGTCAGGCCACTGATGGCCTCCAGCACTCCTTGCAGGCACACCTTCCTATTTAACTGCCCACTCGTTTCAAAAAGCAAACTGCCTCCTGGTTCAGAGAGAAATAAAACCGTGTGCAGGAAAGTCCCATGTGTGCGTAGGACTGAGGGATGCTTGCAGAGACATGCGGAGAGGGTGTAGATCTCTCTAGGAACGGACAGCGGCTAAGTGCTGTCTAAGCTAAGTGCTGTCTGGCTCACACTCCACCCCATCACTGACCTGTCCTGAGGTTTTCCAGGCCTGGCTGGCAGCAACAGGTGTCCTGAGCAACCTATGGAAACCCTCCTGCTTGGCCTTAACATCACTTTAATTTACTCCCTTTGCCACACAAACCTGGAGCACAAAGCGTCAGCTGCCAGCTCACATTTCAGGAGCTCGGACAGAGCCACAGCAGATCTTGGGAGAGGGGAGGAGAACACCACAGCAAAGCCAGCTGTCCTCTGCAGCTGTCCCCAGAAGCTTCTAACAGGACGATACCGAGGCAGGGCCTGGGGCTCAAGCTGCGCATTTCAGGGTGGCTTAGGAATGGCGCTGGTGCAGCCATTGCCAGAGGGATGAGGTCATTTCTAAATTATGTGGGACACAGCAGTAAAATAAGGAACAGCCAATATTTTCAGCCAAAGTGGATCAAAGTAGAACTCCTGGTGATGGGCAAGAAATTCACTAGCTACATGAGCCCTGAACTCAAGAGGTGCTAGAGGACTATCAGGGTGCTGCTCAATCTCTTACAGCAAGGTGTGTTATCGACAACATGCTCTCCAGCGCATCACCTTATGACCAAATGCCCCATGAAATAAACTTGCCACTGCTTCCCCTTGGGAGGCTGATCCCCAGCTTAACACATCAACCCTTCCTCCCATTACTACCAAGCTTCTGCATCCGAGATGTTCTTGCCCTAAGCAGCCTGCATCATGCTTCGGGGCAAGTCACGCACAGGGACTGACAGCAAACGCAACATGACCCATGCAGGGCGTAGTTCCATGAGAGAGGGAAGCAGCAGAGGCATTCACTCAGTTGGATGTACAATGAACAAATGGGCACAAGACGCTGCTGGAACGGGGCAGCCAGCTCCCCTTTTCAATCCAACCCAGAGATTACGCACTAGATTACAGCTAAAGGGATTTCCCTGGCGGATACGGAACAAATGATTCAGCCCTTTCCAGCAGCCGCCCTTGCACAAGTGCAGTGCCTGTGCACCCACCTCTCCTTTAGGGGAGCAGGAATCCTCTTGCCATGTTCTGCAGCAGCCCTGTACATTGCTGCAACAAGACCCAAGGTGGAAGAGCGAGTCAGAGGCCGATGGCTGAGCCTGCTCTGAGCTGAACCACTAGGAACTGCACTAGCTGCTGCCGGGAACCTAAGATGTAAACAAGCAAAGGCTCTTGGAGAGTCACCTTGAGAATATCAATATAATCCTCCAGGCCCTCCATGCACCAAAGGAAACAAGAGTCATTAGCTGCTAGTCCTCTCCCATTTCCCCGGAGCCATGTGTGAATGCCACCTGGCGCTGCGCTGCACTGGAGGAGAAATGACTTCACATCAGCACCCAGGAGAGCCTACTGCTGGTGAGAAGAAGAGCTCCCCTGGACTCCGCCACAACTGGCTGAGCTGGACGTAGAGGTTCTCTCACTCCAGGCCTTACGCTGGCCCTTTGCCCAGGGCGAGCAGCATGCCAGGGGACTGGCCTTCCAGGAGAGAGAGAGACCAGGCTGGCCCTCTCCTTGCCTGGACCACAACCTAAGAGGCAGCTGATGATTTGCTGGCCCAGCCTCCTCCCAGTGTTCACGTCACAGAAGCCAAATACCTGGCACCTTGGCTCCCGAGAGCTGGAATGAGTCTGTCAGCCAAGAGTCTCTGGGGGAGGTGGCCAAATTGATGTACTGTGCAGACAGAGATGTCTTACCCCCTCTCACACACTAACCAAGGCCTGGGTAGTGGTTTGGTTTTGGACACCGCTCATTTTCAGCCCTTGTTCAGGTGCCAGCACCCACTGATGGACCCAGCACCAGCGAAAGCCCCTGTGGCTCAACCTGGCCCTTTCTGGTCAACAGCATGATCGGGTGTGGCCCACCAGCACTTCCCCAGGCCAGACCTAGGCAGTGTCACACCGTGAGGGCACAGCTCAAAGGGGCTAGGAAGGGCAGAGGAAACCCCCGGTCCATATCCATTCAAAGCACCACTGCGTGCTGCAAAGTAGGATGCACTCTCCGCACGCCAGGCCCTCCACCTGCAGCAGTGAGGAGCTGGGCTACAGACCAACTCAGCCCGGCAGCTTCTACAGAACACGGCCATTACTCAGCCCTCTCAGGGAACCCCCACAGCCTGCTCTGCCAGAGCGCCGGGGGGCAAACACAAGCCTGGGAAGCTACAGGCTCTACCTGCCTTGGAATGCTCTGCAGATGCTCACTCCCGCCAGCCCATCATGCTCACACCAGGGATGATCAGAAACACATGGGGAAGGAGCAGCTGCTCTGGGGCGAAAGTCAACATCCTCCCAATGCTGGGATGGGAGGGGAGCTTCCCATTGGGCACCCACACAGGCATCCTTCACTCGCGGGGTCTATTCCCAGCCCGGCCACTACCAGCTGTGGGTCCATGGGTGAGTCACTTCTCCTCCCCATCTGCAGAACAGGAACGGCAGCACTGACCTACTTTTGTGAAGCTCTGAGATCTATCTTTCATACTTATCTGATGCACTATCCTCACTACACCCCTGTGAGGTAGGGCAGTGCTGTTTTCCCCCATTCTACGGAAGGGAAATGCAGGCACACAGAGGCTAACTGATTTCCCCAAGATCACACAAGGAACTTGTAAGAACATAAGAACGACCATATAGGGTCAGACCAATAGTCCAGCTAGCCCAGTATTCTGTCTTCTGACAGTGGCTGCTGCCAGATGCTTCAGAGAGAATGACCAGAACAAGCAATTATCGAGTGATCCATCCCCCGTCGTCCAATCCCAGCTCTAGCAGAGGCTAGGGACCACTCAGAGCATGGGGTTGCATCCCTAGCGATTGATGTACCTATCCTCCATGAATTTATCCAATTCTTTTTTGAACCTAGTTATACTTTTGGCCTTCACAACATACCTTGGCAATGAGTTCCACAGATGGATGATGCTTTGGGTGAAGAAGTACTTCCTTTTGTCTCTTTTAAATCTGCTGCCTACTGAAATCATCAGGTGACTCATCATTCATGTGTTATGTGCAGGGGTAAATAACACTTCACTGTTCACTTTCTCCTCACCTTTTGTGATTTTACAGACCTCAATCATGTCCCCTGTTAGTTGTCTCTTTTCAAAGATGAACAGTCCCAGTCCTTTTAATCTCTCCTCATATGGAAGCCATTCCACACCCCTAATAATTTTTTGTTGCGCTTCTCTGTGCTTCTTGCAATTCTCATATCCTTTTTTTGAGACAGGGTGACGAGAACTGCATGCAGTATTCAAGGTGTGGGTCTATCATGGATTTTAGCATTACGATATTTTCAGTCTTATTATCTATCCCTTTCCTAGTGGTTTTTAACGTAAATTTAGCTTTTTGGACTGCTGCTGCACACTGCATGGATGTTTTCAGAGAACCATCCGATTGACTCCAAAATCTCTTGTGAGTGGTAACAGCTAATTTAGACCCCAACATTTTGTATGTATAGTTGGGATTATGTTTGCCAATGTGCATTCCTTTGCACTTATCAACACTGAATTTCATCTGCCATTTTGTTGCCCAGTCACGCAGTTTTGTGAGATCCCTTTGTAACTCTTCACAGTCTGCTGTGGACTTAACTATCTTCAGTAATTTTGTATTGTCTGCAAACTTTGCCACCTCAGTGTTCACCCCTTTTTCCAGATCACTTATGAATATGTTGAACAGCACAAGTCCCAGTACAGATCCATGGGGGACCCCACTATTTATCTCTCTCTACTATGAAAACTGATCATTATTCCTACCCTTTGTTCCCTGTCTTTTAACCAGTTCCTGATCCATTAGAGATCCTTCCCTTTTATCCTATCACTGCTTACTTTGCTTAAGAGCCTTTGGTAAGGATCTTGTCAAAGGCTTTCCACTATGCACGCTTGATCACCCTTGGCCACATGCTATTTGACCCACTCAAAGAAGTCTAATAGATTGGTGAGGCATGATTTCCCTTTATAAGAGGCACACTGACTCTTCCCCATAATACTGTGTACATCTATGTGTCTGATAAGTCTGTTATTTACTATAGTTTCAACCAATTTCCCAGTACTGAAACAGCCTGTAATTGCCAGGATTGCCTCTGGAGTATGTTTAAAAATTGTCATTACATTAGTTATCTGCCAGTCACCTGGTACAGAGCTGGCTCAGCTATAGTCACCTCTTGGACAGATCCTGTGTGTCACTTAGGACTAAATCAAGAATTCTCTCTCCTCTTATGGATTCTAGGACTAGCTGCTCCAAGCAGCAGTCATTAATGGGGTCTAGAAATTTTATCTCTGCATCCTGTCCTCAAGTGACATGTTCCCAGTTAACATAAGGATAGCTGAAATCCCCTGTTATTGTTGACTTTTTGTTTTTGTAGCCTCTCTGATCTCCCTGATCATTTCACAATCACAGTTTCCCTCCTGGTCAGGTGATCAACAGTATATTCCTACGGTTACACTCTTATTGTTCAGACCCACTGAGGTTGATCCCAGAGAGGGGTCACGACAGTTGCTGGCCAAGACATTTCCTAACAAAATGGAAGCTTGTTCAAATACACATATAATACCCCTCCTTCAAAGACCAGCCTTCCTCACACTCACCTCAAAGGGGTCTAACAACTTTGGCCTGCTCCACAGACGTGTCCTCTTTACACCTGGGGCAGGCACTGGAAGCCGAGGAGGAAGCCGGCAGAATGAGCCCTCACGTCCACATGTGCTCTACCATGCAATCTTCTTAGTTCCAGTTCCCTAGCCTTGCCATGATTAAATCAGCGTACGAGCCTCCAGAGTCTCTCTGCCTTTGGGAGACGATTTTTTCAAAGAGAAGAAGGCGGGAGAAGGAGGAAAAAAGCTGCCACAACTGCAACCCAATAAATAACAAATAAGAGGCTGAAAAGGGTTTCAGAAAGAAACCATCTGCGAGGCCCAGGATAAACAGTCTCAGCGAGGGCAGTTCAAGTAGAACTGGAAATTGGTCATAAGTCGAAACCCTATATTCCCCCAGACAATATGCAATTTTGGTGCAATCAAGCTGTGCGCAGAAATGAGGCCTGCTCTAGAATTCCACATCTGGAAGAGGTTTGGACTCCTGCGTGTGTAACAGCAGGGTTGGCTGTGGCCTAACACGGGTATCTGTGTCTTGTTAAGAATACAGTACTTTTTCCATTAGGCTATTAGCACAGAGGTCAGTCCAAGGGGGTGGGAATTAAAACCTTATTAATACAGGTCTGAAAGGGCCCCGTCACCTCGGAGCGCCTTTGGACGAACATCAGAAATGGCATGAGAGGCAGAACTGCATTCTCTCTTCACTCACATCCCCCAGATGGGGCGATGTGCGGCCAGACTGAGCAGAACCCCATGTATGGGTGTGCTGGACTTTATAACAGAGCAGCGGCATTCACACCATAAACTATGGCTGCAAAAGAGGTACCATTAGAAGCCCAGTTTTTGATACACAAATATCAATCAAGTCTGGTTGCTCCTGGATGATCTCACTCACAAAACCCTCAAAGAGTCTTCTCATGCATCTCCACTACCATGTACGAGAAAGGGCAGGGAGGAGAGAGAGAAACTCTGCTTCACTGGGCTCACCTGCTTGAAATCTAATGCACGGCAGTCAAATTGTGAAACCAGATTTTTATTTCCAAAGTTATCAACATTTGCAATAGTAACGTAGGCATGGACCATCATGAGCAGACAAGCGGTTTCCCTAGAGAAGTTCTGGGAAACTCACAACTTGGGCCATTTCAAATAAGTGACCCATACAGGAAGAATGCATTTTAGGGAACCCTCCAGCCCTGTCCCTAAGGAAAGGAAAACAGTCTGGCGAGCCTAGGGTGTTTCTTCCATTACTAATCCACAAGGCTGCAGCTTGGATAATGGCTCTTTGTGCCAACCAGAGTAGCTGTAAAAGCCCCAAAACATGCCACAGACCAGCTCATATGGCACACACAAACACATATGTGTGCACCAATACATGCATGTATGCAAGGGCAGGTGAGAGACAAACATAAACAAGTGCTAACTGGCAACTTTGTTCATACTGCACTAGGATATTAGTGGTCTAATATACCTTCCCCCTTGTACACTTCCCCCAGCATGTGACCGTGCCTGACCTTGGGTCGTGGGTGCTAGAGAAGAACATTAGCCGAGGCAGGTTTCTAATGGCTGCATGCTGAAGAAATTGCTTTTTTTTGCAATAACAAAGCACAAAAGCTCTAACCAGAGCCAACAACATCCCATACCTGCAGCTGTTCCATTTCCTTAGAAACCGACTCCAGGTGATGGAGTTGCTTTGGCAAGAGGACGGAGCCAAGCCATGCAGAATGGCGTGCTAAGACAGCTGTGGCTATTTAAGACTTGACCCTGCGAGATACTGAGCAACTTCGACTTCCACAGCCTTCAATGGGACTGGAGGGTGCTGGGCACTTTGTAGGATCAAGCCCTTAGCTATGCTGCTCCCCTGGAGTGCAATGGTCTGTACAGAGCCTCCCGGGCACAATGTGAGGACTTCAATCAAATGGCAGAGCAGACAATCCCCACTACTCAGCATCCCCGGTTCTCGGCAAATCAGGCCTCTTCCTTTGCCAGAGACACTCCACCACATGGAGTTAATTTCTGTAGTTAAACATCTGCTGGCATTTCACTGGTTTAGCTTCTATCTATTTGCGTAGCACCGATCCCCACGGGGGAGCTGGATGGAGAGAAAACGAGCTGTACTTTGTCTAAACAGAAGGCTTTTCATGAGCATCAGCCATGCATTATAGACACGGCAGGAAAATACAAAACGTGGATTCTGATCCTCTCATCCACATCACTCGTGCCACTATGGAAAGAGGCTGCGGTTTAATCCATGGAGGTCAACCCTGCAACACCTGATGGAAGGATGTAGAGGTGGCTCTGCCTCTGTGCCTGGTTCTCTCTAACCCTGGTTTCCATTACTGGACACATTCACATGGAAACAGGACCTTGGATGCACTGGCTCTTATCTAACACTGCTGCTTATTTCCCCCATGCCTTCCCTCTGGCTGTGGTGGGGAGAACTGTGATACCAGCGAGGAGTCTCACTTGAGGGGTGAATAAGCAGCTGCGACTGCTGAGACTCTGAAGCCACAAAGATCTTGGCTCCATCAAACATCCCTAGTGGTTTAAAAGAAAAAGAGAGAGAGAGAGAAACTCAAAAACACAAACCATCATGGCTTTTACAATATCACAGGCCATGTTCTGGCTGCGGGTGATGCACACGCATGGGTGCTCCCCACTCTGGCTGCAGCTCAAACATGCTGGTCTCCCCCAACTTCCACAGGGAGGCAGAACAGCAGAGGAGCGATGCACGGTGGGGCAGGGAGCATGCTCCATGTGTTTTAGCACGTACCACCCTGACCAGGGCCCATGCACCCCTGTGCCATACCGGTTACATCACTTTCTGGCAGGAAAAACTTGCTTGGGCACAGAAGCTAGACAGAATTAGTGCTGGTCGTTCAGGCCTAACGTGTCCCTGTATTCTGGCCAGACCTGAAGACGACTAGAATTAGGGCCCTACTTTTAAGTGCCAAGTGTTATTGTTATTGTTCTAAACAAAATGTACCCAAACATTTCCCATGAAAAATCAGCTGCTCTACAACTTTATCTAAAGAGTCTCTCCTGCAGAGTTACTCAGGAGCTTTGCCCATAGATCTTCCCCTGTCAGATCCTTCAGGATGGGTTTGAAGTGCAACTATTTTTTCAGCAGTACCACTCATTGAGAAATAGACATTAGTCATGTTGCTTAATGCAGGACTGGAAGGCGTTCAGATACGACAGTGATGAGAGCAGCGTGAATACCTACAGAGAATGGAACGGATACCCTGTGATTCTCAAGGGCCAACTGCTGCTTTCCTACTTTAAATCCAACGGAAGACCAAGCCACTACGCCCTCGTAATCTAAACGGGTCGCTCATCAACTAGAAGCCTCTGGTTTTGATTTTTCCATCTGGAAAAGGTTTAGAATAAATCACGTTTAGTGTTGGACACTAAAGTCTGGGGTCACTGAATATTTGTAGCTTTCTGCCTGTGTTTGTCAGTTTCATGTCAGCTTTGAGTGGTGCCTCTTAATGTCCATTGTATGGTCAATCAGGCTTTGCTACTTTGCATTGCGTGCTGTCTCTGTATAACCCTATCAGCAAATGAGCTTCTCCCTCCGAGAGCCAAATTACTGAAAATTAAGTAGCAAATTAACTAGCAATGTTAAATCAGTGAAAGACAGACTTCAAAATGCCCTTTCTGCTTTCACCATCCCCGCCACTCAGTGCGGTTTGGTTCTTTCCTCCTATACAGCATTTCAGCAGCAAATAAAGTCCGTTAGCCACACATCCAAGTCCCAGTTCAGCAAAGCATCAAAGCATGTGTTTGTGTGTTTTGTTGAATAAGGCTGGACTACTGCATCAGGGCCCTAGTGCACATTTGGAAGAGACAGGGATGTAAATTGAAAAAACTATAAAAATAAAAAGCCGTTTTCTCTGGGAAGTGAGAAGAGTGATCAGATGTCTTAACAGAATTTCTGAGTTATGTATGGTGGTAATTAAAGGAGAGAGTAGATTACATATGGCAGGTATCACTGTTAATTATGAAACTCACTGGTTTTATTGTTTTGGGACTATTTACAGTGGTATTATTGAAGTTACATCTTTTCGTGTTGTCTTTGTGGGAAGATTTTCACATTGCCAAAATAGGTTATCTATGTGTATACACACACGCAGGCGCACCCACTGGCCAAGATTTCCAAAAAGGACTAGAAAATCTGGATACTTCATTTTTCAGGGACCCAGCTTGAGATCTCTGAAAGGGACCTGGTTTTCAGAAAGCCCTGAACACCCACACTCTGAGAATCAGACCCTTTTAAAGTGATACAAGCTGGGCACATGAAATCACTACTTGCTTTTGAAAATCTTAGCCAATATGTCAAGTATGCTAGAGCACAGGCTAAAAGATGGCCGGGGGGATAAAATGTACTTTATGAACAGAACCCCAAACGTGTCAGGCACCAGAGTGCAGTAGACTTGCTTGCTAGAGTAACCCCACCCTTTCTGAACTTGAATGATCCGCACAGCCACTGCATGCACATGTCATGGCTTTAAAAACAAAATTCCTTATTTTGTAATTAAAAAACAAACTGATAAGTACACCACCACTACATACTAACAGCCTTAACAAAAATTGACGCAAGAGTAAATCCAAACCAGAGTTAAACACAGAACAAGAACATTGCTTGGCTTTTTAAAAATGGCTCCACTGCCTATATGCTGGAGCTCAGAAAACATGCCCCAGTCCTACAAACACTTATGCAAGTGCTTGACTTTATGCACTGCAGATAGTCCCGTTGACTTCAATAGGACAATTCACAATGCATAAAATGAAGCACACACCTGCAGGTGCAGGGACTCAACGCATATGTTTAACATCACACCCTGTGAGCAGTCCCAGTGAACCCTGCTTATTGTCTGTATGGCTAAGCAAGTGAAAAAGCCTTGGCAGGATCAGGCTCCAGATGAGCATAAAGTAATATTAACATTGCCTCAACTGACAAAGTGGGGTTCCGAGGACTTTTAAGACAAGTTTCAACTGTGAGACCTCTTCTGTGCATACAAACCACTGAAAATCAAGTGTTACAATGAAAAGACAGATGGAACTTTTAAAAACTTTCCCTAATTTACATTGTCAGATCAAACTGAGGGAAAGGGAGCTATTTTAAGAAACCTGTGCCTTATTATTTCCAGTGGAAACAGTTGTTTTCAAACAAAAGCTTTCTGTGTAAAGCCCCAGATGTTGCCAAAGGAAAAGGTGGAAATGAAACTGACTATAAACCAAAGTGAAACTGATTTCACTGATTTTCAGGCCAGGCCTGCACTAGGAACTTTTGCTAGTACAGACCAGCAGGAAACGGCACCCATCCTGATTCAAGCCCCACTGAAATCAATGGGCCTCTTTCTACTACCATCAGTGGACTCTGGATCAGGCCCACAAAGAGAATTTTGTTTTACAGTCGTGACCATGCCTATCTAGCCACTTCCATTCTTCCAGTCTTCTTGAAGACTCTGTCTGACCTGAAACGAACAGGGCTGAGAATGGACAGACCGTATTCTGGTGAGTGGTGCTAATGAAGTCAGTGGAACCACTGGCCTGAGCACAGACTGTGAGACTGGGCCCAATGAGCACACCAAGAGTGGCACACTTGGAAGTCGACAAGACCAAGACACAGTTGGAGCCCGAGTTGCTGCCCGTGGGTTTTCTGTCCTTCCTGCCTGGTGCCTTCTTCCATGTCACTGATGTTCTAGGAACGGCCCCCCACGCCCTGGCTGTGCTTACGCAAATTTCCCACTGGTGCACACTCTGCCATTGGGTGCATTCAGACCTCATGGTGGCTAGAACTCTGACAGCACCAGCTTCCATTGTCACCCCCTGGGTACAGCTGTGATGATGGGAGATCCTAGGAAATCATGTCTACTGATGTACAGACGAGGTCTCTGTGTGCAAGGCTCCCACGTACAGCCTCTTCAATTCACCTCACCACCAGCACAAGTGGGCCCTAATCCCGCAACCGAAGTCATCATCATCCCAATCACATGCCTGAATTCTCAGCCCCCTTCTTTCCCCGCTCCCCCAAGGCAGGGGCCTGGGCCGGTCATTATGTGGTTTGGAAGCGGTGCCTGCTTCCAGCCCTCAACAAACAAACAACACTTCCCACCATCCCCTCTGGCCACGGAGCGCTGGACCCTGGATTCCAACAGCCCAGCAGAGTTTACACACAGGAAAAACGTCTGGCCTAAGGGAAGCGAAGTGACTGGTGGAAAAAAGGGAGATGTATGTGAGAGTTTGGGGGGGGGGGCAAGCGGAGGGGCTGGCAGAAGGAGAACTTTGGGGGTGTTGGGAGCAGTCACTGGGAGGTACTGGGTGAGGTGTTGGGGGAATGCAGAGAGAGGCACAGGGGTAGGCAGAGGAATCATTCTGGGTGTGTATGGGGCAGGTAGGGGGAATCAGGGTGGGTGCTGGGGGCAGGCAGGAGAGATCGGTGGCTGTTCAGGCAGTAGTTCTCAAACTTTTGTACTGGTGACCCCTTCACACAGAAGACCTCTGAGTGCAACCCCCCTTATAAATTAAAAACACTTTTTTAAAATACATTTAACACCATTATAAATGCTGGATGCAAAGCAGGGTTTGAGGTGGAGGCTGAAAACTCAGGACCCTCCATGTAATAACCTCATGCCCCCTGAGGAGTCGACCCCCAGTTTGAGAACCCCTGTGTTAGAGGGATGGTGGGTGCTGGGGAGCAGGTAGATAGGGGCTGGATGTGGGGTTGGCAGGGGGACTCTGGGTGCGTAGAGAGCAGGTATGGGGGGGATTCATGCTGCGGGCAGGCAGGGGGAATCCGCGGCTGTTAGGGGTACGGACAGTGGGTGATGGAGAACCAGATAGGGGGCATTGGGTGCTGGACGAGGCAGCGGGAACCAGGGGCTGTTGGGGTGGGGGGTCCCGGCAGCCGGGACTGTCGCTGTCCACCCGCCCCCTGCGCCCCCAGCGCTCAGCCCAGCCCGCGCTCGCTACTCACAGGGTGACCGTGGTGTTGGGCAACAGGCGGGGGTCGGGCGGCTCAGGCAGCTCCTCGGCGCTGCAGATCACCTTCCTGCGGGCCGCGCCGGGCAGGCCCAGCCCCTTGGGCCGCTCCCCCACGCACTTGCAGCGGGGGGTCTGCGCGGGGCAGCTACGGGCGCCCCCCGCGCACAGCCAGGCGGCCAGGCAGAGCAGCCCGGCCGCGCAGCGCATCCTGCGGGGTGGCCCCGAGCCCATCAGCCCATCCTCGCCGGGCGCCCCCGAGCCACGAGACGCCGCCCCCGGCCGGGGCTCCGCTGGAGGAAGGGCCCTGGGCGCACAGGGGTGCGGGCCCCCTAGAGCCAGGTCCCGGGCGCAGCCATGTGCAGGGTCCCGGCTCCTTCCCAGGGGCGCTCCACCCTCAGGCCCCCCCGGAGCCGCCCCGGCGCCTGGCTGCCTCCCGCGACTGCCCGGTGCCCTGCGCAGCCCGCAGCATGGTCAGGGGTCTCGGGCTCCGCGGCTGCCGGTGGGAAGTGTCCGGCCGCTGCGCTCGGGATGGGACCTAGCGGTTTCTGCGGCTGCCACTCGGGTCCCTCCCCTGCTCCGCCAGGCCCGGCTGCGGGGCCCTAGCGCCGCCCTGCTCCGGGAGCGCCCAGCCCGGCCCCTGCTCGCCTGCCTCCCTCTGCCCCACTTCAGCCCACCGAGCCCCTGGGCTCCGCCCCTACGGCCCGTGCGCGCCCTCTCCAAACCTCCGGGGTTCCTGCCCCCCAGCGCTCCCCGACACATCTCGGGGCCCTGCGGCACCCGCCCTCCCAGGGCTCTTCCCCGGAGTCCCCGACGTCCTCCCGTACCGGCCCCACTGAGCCGCCGAAGGTGCCCACCCAGAGCGCCTGTGGAGAGGTAGCGGGAACCTTCCTCACACACCGGGTGTGCAGCCCTTGGGCGCTGGGTAAGCCCCCCAGCCAGACCTGCCCCCACTCTGAGTCCAAAGCCAGGAGTGGGCAGCGTGTTAAGAGCACTCCAGTTCCCTCACCCCACAGCACTATCACCCTCCCCAGTGACTTGGCTGCTGGGGCTGGGTCAGAGCTGGAGCCAGGAGGATGGTTTTCCCTGGGAGGAGACATTCTGCATCTGCAAAGTTTGGGGAGGGCAGCATCTGCTCCTGTATAGGGACCATCGGGCCAGGACACTTTGTCCATCCTGCAGCATTTGCTGTAGGCCACTATTGGAGACTGGATAGCAGATGAACCACATCCTGGCACAGCACCTGGCAGGTTACCGCCTAGCAAGGTGGAAAGCCTGTCCATCTGCCCAGGAGACAGAAGAGCTGAGCCAATGGGCCACAAGTCAGTGACAGTGCAGCCTTCCAGGACACTGGTGTAGCAGTGGGTTGAGCTGAAGCTGAGTGATGTAGTTTGTGATAGGGCCTGTAGCGTGAAGGAGGCATTGGTGGCACTAAAGATTGAGGCAACCCCCCTTATCGAGCCATTGCACCATCTTGGGGAGTCTGACAACCACTGCTCCCTCTTCCATTCCAACTGGGTCAAGTCCTGCAACACAGCCATTGCCACACCCTTCTGCCTGGCTTCCCACTCAGCCCCACATGCCTTATCCAGCAGGTTCCCTTTTCCTGCTTCACTCTTGTTCTCCTCCTTAGGCCTGTTTTCTAGTTGCATGCCCATGTGCCTGGAGTGTTGCTGGGGTGCTCAACACCTTGAGAGTCAGATCACTTGTCTCAGTGTCTACAGCCAGACTGAGATGCTTAAGTGTGTGTGGTGAAGCCACAGTGTCCATAATCTGTGTGAATGTCCTGTTGCTATTCTTCACAGGTACTGCAGTAGCACCTGTGAGGCCCAGTCATGGACCAGGACCCCATTGTGCTAGGTGCTGTACAAACACAGCACAAAAGGGATGATGCATATGGACTGACGGCAGTATAGCGAAGGGTACCACGTGCTGGGAAGTAAGAACTGAAAGGCATTTCTGCAGTTCACTTTGTGGTCTGTCTCTTCCAGCCCCTCTTGGCCTCCATACTGCATGCTTTCAAGCTTCTGTTTGCTTCAGTGGTTTCCATACTAACTTTAATATTGCTCATCCTGGCCCTGCACCCTGTGTCTCACTGGTGGAAGCTGGCTTTGCTGTTTCCCCCTCATCTCCCAGTACAGGGGGCTTGTGCATAGCCCAGTGGTGTTTCAAATACAAAGGGATCAAAAGAGGGCAATGAATTCTTGAGGAGCCCCAACATGAGAGAGGAGGGAGTCAGGGCTGGGGAAAGGTCACTGCAACTATGATTTCTCCCAGGGTACAACGTCTACACTACAGGATTATTCCAATTTTACAGCGACTGGTTTTTGGAAACAGATTGTATAAAGTCGAGTGCACGCGGCCACACTAAGCACATTAATACAGCGGTGTGTGTCCATGTACCGAGGCTAGCGTCGATTTCCAGAGTGTTGCACTATGGGTAGCTATCAGGGCCCACTAATCCCTCCTGAAGGAGAGAAAATTTTTATTCCTTCCTTTCCCTACACATATCTCTGCAGTGGGCTGTTTGAAGAGCAGCTCACTGCAGGGATAGGGTAGGGGAGCAGACTCCCAGCAGCACAGAGGCCCAAGCTGCTCGCATAGGCATCTTCACACTGGGGACACAGGCAGGTGGATTTTTAGCACAGCTCTTTAGATGCATAACCCCAGTCGGCTGGCACAGTGTGTTTCAGCTGATCAGGAATGGCAAGAAGCCAATGGAGCAGGCAGAGGGACCTAGAAAGCACTCAGCACCTTTCAGCATTGGCCCCTTAACCACTCTTAGTCTCATCTGTAAAATGGTGATATTGACCTACCTCACTGGGGATAGTCATTCTAAATTAATAGCAGCAAAGTGCACTGAACTCCTGGGGTAGCAGGAGCTAGGTAAATGTTAAGTGTTACTGTAACAAACCTGCGACTGTGAAACTGGAACAGAATGCAAGCACAGACGAACCCACTGAAAGGAGCAAAGTGCAGCTGCAGTTCCCCAGCCTGTCAAGAGAGATTACTCCAGGGAGGCAGAGCTGGGAGAGGAAATGATTTCTGTAGAACCAGGTTTCATAGTGAACCCAATCTCTTTATCAGGAAATGCTGCAAGGGGCCCCCAAGTCTTTCTTGTCTCCACCTAGCCAAATGCTAGTGAACTCTAGCACTAGAGACCAGTGAGGTCCAGCCAGTTATACCCTCCTTGGAACCCAACATCCTATTTGTCCCCTATTAAATTGACAATGGGACTTAATTGGTGTTCACCCTAGTCAGCCTGGGAGGGGTTATTCTAATATGGCACATGAACACCCTTCCCTCCCTGAGCGAGTGAGCACACACCCTGGATCCTGAGGCTGGGAAAGGTTTTATGTATGGTCAGTCAAGCTATACAGTGTCTTGCAAGTAGGTATGGCCCTGTGCTTAGCTGACCAGCACCCACGCTGCTGCCTGGGGCCCAGCCTGCATGCCAAGTGGAGTCTGACACACTCCTCACTAGCCAATCAGTTTTTAAGGTTTCATCATAATGGCTCAAAGACAGAAAATGGCAGGGAACAGGCTTTATCTCACTGAGGAGTCAGCTCTGTTGGGACTGGAGCCTGTGGCAGCCTGGGCTCCTAAATGGAGCTTTAAGCCTTCCTTTCCAGGGAGTGAGTATCACAGCAGGAGGCAACTTAACCTGAGCGCACCACATACTTGGTGCAAACGAGCTTTTCAAAAACACTGACATTCACAGAAGTGTTTCCACTTATCTTTTTGTCAGTGTCTATTAGAAACAGCCAGAAAAGACAGACACACCCCCTGCTGTGCTACAGGTGAACCCCAAGTTGCAGGATCTCAGCTTTGCATCAATGATATTGACTGAACAACAGGGAAACTGACTTTGAGAGTTTTAAACAAAGTTAGCCATTTCTGGAAAATCTAACCCTAGCAGATTAAAGTTCTTTCACTCTTAACCTCCAGTGTTGCTAGTAACAAAGGGAAGGTATTTTGTTCCTTTGCGACATGATTTAAAGTGACAAGGCCTCTGGGAATTTAAAAAAAACTACCACCCAAAGAAGAAAACAAGGGCTCAGTCCTGCAAACATGATCATGCCCTATGCTTACTGCCCTGGATGGCAGTAGGCCACTCTGCTCAAACCTTAAGTAAACAAGTATTCGGATTAGGATATTGGAGTGTTTGAAAAAGCCAAAATACTGGTCAGCTGAAGCTAGCAGCAGGCCTCAATGGGTCCATCATCCTACAAATAGCAATTAGGGCTCAGTTGCAAATATCCCACCAGGGAAATAGCCTAATGCTTTGCTACTAATTTACACAAGGAAGTTAAGGAAACTCCAACCAAGAGACACAGAAGATTTATGCATTGTCCAGAGTTCCATGGGTAGCAGTGGGTGGCCTAGCCATTCAGGACTAGGCTCTCACCCATTGATTTATTCTGGGTTGCCTTAATGACCTGTTTCACTTCTCCTCCCTCCTGGGAGCCAGTGGGGAGGTAGCAGGCTGCCTATGCAAATACATACTGAGCATTGCCCTGGATCCAACGCCAACCCATAACTGAGGCACTCTCTGCCTTTTATTTCCGAGGGCAATGTGTCTGACCCAGTGGTTAGAAGGGGCCCTCGAAAACACGGCATTAATTGTGAGTTCCTCATGAACAGACAGGAATGGGCTTGGCGAGTTCTTGAGCCCTGCAGGATATTGGTCAAGGCTGGCAGCATTCTGCGGCCAGAGCTCTGGAATGGTCTCTACAGCACGTTGAAGCAATCGTGCCCCTGCACGTGGTCTTCAGCATTTCAGCCTCCTATAAAGTTACTTCCACAGAGTCAACCCTCCTCCAAACCAATAACAAAAGTGACATTCCAGGGACGTCACCACTAGAGGAGAATGTTCAAACAGTGCTTCCCAGCTGATCTGAGTTTCATGTACAAGTTCTTTCAGCTATTTCCAAGCCCCTCTAAACTCTTTCCCAGACAAACACCCAGCTTGCTCCATTCTGAATCATTATCCTGCTAAACCAAACAACTGCGTAACTTAGTTGATGCTATAACATCAGAGCCTCAGTGTTAGAGGCACATTAACCCTCTCCATTCCCAACCTCAAAAGCAAAACACTCTGGCTTTGAGTCATTTGCGTCCAATAAAAACCTCTTTTACATTTCACTGAGGAAATCTGCTATCCAAGAAGTAAACAAGTCTCATTTTGCTTCCACTGATGAAATCTGCAACAGGCTCCAGCCCCTGGATAGCCCATCATGAATGTTGACCCTCACCGTGTGTAGGTAAGGCCTTTATCCTGTCTGAAGCTTTCACAGATCCTATTAGGCAGGTCAAATGACATGTCAAAATAGTAAGCGTTACATCTGTCAACAGGTGCAATTTGCATTGTGCTGAGGGCTCATCTGTTAGAAGGGCTACATCCAAACCACTGGTTTTCAGATGCTGCAAAAACAAGCACTGGTGAGGTTTTCAGCCTTTCACGTTGGCCTATTACCAGGGCTTCCTGTAGGTGTATGGCTCTCCCTAGCTTTCTCTAGCAGCAGAGCATCCTCCAAATGCATATGGATTTATCCTCACAGCCCCCATTACTCAGCAGGAGAACTGGGTCCCAGAGAGTTTAAATGACTTGCCCAGTATCACAAAGTCAATCTATGGATGAACAGGAACTTCAGCCCAGGTCTTGAGTGCCTCAACTGCAAGAATGTCCTGGCCAGAGTGAGAATGAAAATCAGTTAAGAAGTTAACCATTTTGCAGTCTTCTAAAGAGATCTGAATGGCGTGCCCCACAGAGCTAGGCCAATCCACACACCCTCCCCTAACAACACTTGTTCACAAGAGGACAGTGCACATGAAGACCATACCCATGAGAGGGGCATTGCCCTCTGGAGGGCAGCAACACACAGGCATTCTGCATGGGAGCCCTAAGCTGTGCCAAAGGGGACATCTCACACACTCATGGCTTCTTACTTTTAGCAACCCCAAGGATGAAGCTCTATGTAGAATTGCTAGCAGGGATTGAGTGACAATGACTACAGCCCAACTGCGCCTCTACAGCTGCTCATCAGAGCCAAACACCAGGGTGTTAGAGCCAAGGGCTTGCTCTAAAGAGCAAGTTCTCATTGGATGCTGCAGGCACAGATGCAGAGAAGCTCTTGTTAATCTTAGGCGCAGACCTGAAACAGGTCACAACACAGTGGATGGGCTTGACTCAGCAGCCAGGCTTGGAAAAGGTTTGACTCCCCAGCAAGGGAATGTCACAGATAGAGAGCATTTGAAAGGAGCTGCAGACAGACAGTCTTCCAGTCACAGAACAGGTACAGCACAGGCCGCTGCGGTGGAAACTTCTCCAGGACCAAGATGCTTCTATCCACAAAGAGACCCTCTGAGTCGACACAAGCACCATGCTGATGAGCACAGAAACCCCAGGAGAAAAGAAAGCTCAGTCTCCAAGGCCACACTGCTGAGAAGTATCAATGGAGTGGACAAGGCACAAAGAAGGGCCACAAAAATGATGAGGGGTGTGGAACAGCTTCCATATGAGAAGAGATTAAGACGCCTGGGACTGTTCAACTTAGAAAAGAGACGACTCGGGGAGGATATGATAGCAGTCTATAAAATCATGACTGGTATGGAGAAAAAGTGTTATTTACCCCTCCACATAACATATGAACCAGGAGTCACCCAATGAAATTAATAGGCAGCAAGTTTAAAACAAACACAAGGAAGTACTACTTCACCCAACGCACAGTCAGCCTGTGGAACTCATTGCCAGGAGATATTGTGAAGGCCAAAAGTGTAACAGGGTTCAAAAAAGAATTAGATACGTTCCTGGACGATAGGTCTATGAGGCTATTGGCCAAGGTGGTCAGGGATGGAACCCCAGGCTCTGGGTGTCCCTAGCCTCTGACTGCCAGACATTGGGAACGGATGATTGGATGGATCACTTGATAATTGCCCTGTTTTGTTCTTTCCTTCTGAAGCATGATCTGGCACCAGCCACTGGGGTAGCTGGACCATCAGTCTGACCCCCTATGGCCGTTCTTATGTAAGTGGTAATCAGGGAGGTGGCTGTTGTGCTGGGGATACCTATTATTTTCAGATCAGTCATTGCACAAACCAGCTGCCATCTTCTGACAGCATTCTAACCCTAAGCTGGGACACCCTCCAATGCTGGGTGAGCCGCTCCTAGACCTTCCCCCACACGTTGTGCTGGCACAGCCTCAGCCACATTTGCTCCTCTCTCTCCCTTTCCTCTAGAGAGATTCTAAACTTATCCATAGGTAGTGACTGGCCTGAAGGCACAGACAGAAACTGAAGCCAGGTCATCTCCTCCTCCTCCATGCTTCCTGCCCTCAGAAGAAACAATGCAGCTTGCTTTTCCTTTGGATGAGATCCCTCCTGAGCATCACATGAAGTCTATATACTATACTGAATGATGCCTAATGGGGAAAACATATAACTTTCATGTCTATCCAAGTCCTCCCAGCAGCCCCACCCTGTTGAAAGCTAAAGCCAGCACTGATCACTTCTCTGTGCATCTGTCAAATAGGGTCACACTGATTTTATTTCACAGATTGGCAGGAAGATCAAACTTGAAGCCAAGTACTTTGCAACACACAAGATATCATCTGAAACAAACAAACCTGACTTAGCAGCAGGAGGAGGGAGAGGACAGTGTCTGGACAGACTGGATTCCTCCTAACTGGGTAATTGAAGCCTGCAAAGCTCAGTGGTTTCAAAAGCTGCCTTTAGAGTAGGAGGCTGCTTATTTAGTATTGATATTTATCTAAATATAGCTTTAGCATGGAGTCTTTCCTCACCCACTGCTATGAAAAGAGCAGCAACACATGATTCCAGCCTAGAATAATCTATGTTTTTATTTCTTTTCGAGATAGCCAAGTCTACCCAGAGATGGTCTCTCAATCCCCAAAGAACAGTTCCTCCATGACAGAGTAACTCATGCTTCTTCGCTGCTTCCCTGGCTCACAACTGCTTTGAAGTGCTGGGAGATGGGTCTGTTTGTACAGGAGAGTTCATCATCATGGGGGTGTCTAAGCTTCTCCAAGGCAGGGAGAGAGCCTGGAGGGTCTATAGTTAATACAGAGTCCAAAGTTAATGTGCAATTTGAATAAATCTTGTATATGCCATGCGGATAGGACTTTAATACAAAGCTACATTATGAAATGGCCAGTTCTGCAGTGTTCGTTCAGGCTTCCCTGCCCAAAACCTAGTTTTTAAAAGCTATATCTACAGTGGCATACAGGATCTGATCCAAGAGATGAATATAGCTGAATCATTCAGTAATAGCAACTATAATTTAATTAAATTTAATATCCTTGTAGGGGGCCAAATACATAGAAACCCACCACAGTAGCACTTAACTTCAAAAAGAAGAACTACAAAAAATGGGGAGGCTAGTTAAATGGAAATTAAAAGGAACAGTCACAAAAGTGAAATGCCTGCTAGCAGAACAAAAAAAAATAAAATAAAAATACCATCCTAGCTAAACAGAATCAAGAGGCTGAGAGACACAGAAAGACATCCTTTAAAAACTGGAGGTCAAATCCTACTGAGGAAAATAGAAAGGAGCATAAACTCTGGCAAGTCAAGTGTAAAAGTATAAATTATGCAGGCCAAAAAAAACTAATCTGAAAAACAATTAGCAAAAGACACAAAAACTAACAGCAACAAAATTTTCTAAGCACTTCAGAAGCAGGAAACCTGCCAAACGATCAGGTGGGGTGCTGGACAATCGAGGTGCTAAAGGAACACAGAGCTGTTGTGGCGATGCTAAATGAACTCTTTGCATCAGTCTGTGTTGCAGAGAATGTGAGGAAGATTGCAACCTGAGAGCCACTCTTTTGAGGTGACAAATCTGAGGAACTGTCCCAGATTGAAGGGTCAGCAGAGGAGGTTTTGGACAAATTGATCAATGAAACAGTAATAAGTCACCAGGGCCAGATGGTATCACCAAACAGTTCTGAATGAACTCAAATGTGAAACTGCAGCACTATTATCCGTGATACCTCACTTAAATCAGCCTCTGTACCAGATGACTGGCAGATAGCTAGTGTAATGACAATTTTAGAAGTACACTCTAGAGGAGATCCTGGCAATTACAGGCTAATAAGCCTAACTTCAGTACCAGGCAAACTGGCTGAAACTATACTAAAGAACAGAATTATCAGACATAGATGAACACAGTATTTTGGAGAAGAGTCAACATGGCTTTTGCAAAGGGAAATCATGCCTCACTAATCTATTAGGGGGTCAAACAAACATGTGGACAAGGGTGATCTAGTGGATGTAGTGTACTTGGACTTACAAGAAACCTTTGACAAAGTCTCTCACCAAAGGCTCTTAAGCAAAGTACGCAGTCATGAAGTCAGAAGAAGGTCCTCTCATGTATCAGGAACTGTTAAAAAAGACATGAAACAAAGGTAGGAATAAATGGTGACTTTTCAGAATGGAGACAAGTAAATAGTGGTGTCCCCCAAGGATCTGTCCTGGGACCTGTACTGTTCAATATATCTAATGATCTGGAAAAAGGGGTAAACGCTGAAGTGGCAAGGTTTGCAGACAATACAAAATTACTTCAGATAGTTAAGTCCACAGCTGACTGTGAAGAGTCACAAAGGGCTTTCACAAAACTGGGTGACTGGGCAACAAAATGGCAGATGAAATTCAGTGTTGATAAGTGCAAAGGGATGCATATTAGAAAACATAATCCCAACTATTACATGCAAATTGATGGGGTCAAAATTAGCTGTTAACACTCACAAAAGAGATTTTGGAGTCAATCGGATAGTTCTCTGAAAACATCTGCTTAATGTGCAGTAGCAGTCAAACAAGCTAATATAATATCAGGAACCATTAGGAAGAGGACAGAAAACATCATAATGCCACTATATAAATCCATGGTACACTCACACCATGAATACTGCGTCCAGTTCTGGTTGCCACATCTCAAGAAGATATTGGAATTAGAAAAAGTACAAAGAAGGCAACAAAAATGAGTAGAGGTGTGAAACAGCTTCCATATGAGGAGAGATTAAAGAGACTTGGATTTAAGATTGGAAAAAGAGAGGACTAAGGGCAGGAATATGATAGAGGTCTACAAAATCATGACTGGGGTGAAGAAAGTAAGTGCTATTTACACCTTCACACAACACAAAAACTGAAGGATACCCACTGGGAGCAATAGGCTGCAGATTTAACATGAACAACTATTTCTTTACACTTTTTATATGGGAGGGGTAATCCAGCTGACCTCAAGACTAAACTGTCATCAGCTGGGATTATTCTTTCAAGGCAAATGCTGACAGCGATACTGCTCCTTGAAGAGGGAATAGGAGTGGCAGGAAACTATACAAGTGCTTGTATTTTAATAGATATAAATAAAGCTCATGTTGCAGGGGGATGAGGTGCCATGGGGTTGACAGGCCAGGAAACTTTTCATCACAAGGCTTTTGACTCCATTCCAGTGCCTAGCAGTTAGCATCTGGCAGGTGGGCCTTTGTGAAATGACTGGGGGGTCCAAGCCCACTTCTTCCTGGACAGGGAGAACCACTACATTTGGCCCCCTTGCTGGCAGCCTCAGAGTGGCCAAAGGAGACCAAATCCCCGCTTTGGGGGGGGAGGGTGTCCTTCCATTGGTAGGGGGCAGGGTGTGCATGAAGCTGGCACTGGTGCTACCCATCACACTTGCAGCACAGACAGAAGACTGCCAGCTTGTCAGTGATACCTTGCTCCAGTACAAAAATGCATGCTGGAATGCATGACAGTGAAGCAGCTTCACAACTTGAGAACAGAAGCTAATAGTGCAATGCTTTCCCCACTAATGCATTCTCCTTCCAGGCTGCCCTCGATACCACTCCTTAGATCAGCACTGTGGGACAGGCAGTGGCAAGAAGACAAAGTGCGTCTCTAATGCTGCACACCTCATTATATCACCTGTAGGTCTCGGACACAGCTGTGACTGTGTACTTCACTGAAGGCCAGCAGCAGATCCTGCTATTTGAGTCCTAGGCATCCTTTTGGTGCTGCTCCTGAGTGCAAATTGACACATACACGAACAGAGATTTGGAAACCAAACACTCATGTTCATTGGTGCCATAGTTTGTTATTTGAATGACACTCTCCAGAATTCAGAGCCCACTGCATTAACCCACTAACACAACAGGTTCCTGCAATACCATGATCCCTGGAACTTACTTCCAGTCTAGGTCATTCATTGCCTCATTAAGCCCCACAGTATCCAATTTCCACTCCGGAAGTGAGTAGAGAAAATGGGAGAGAAGGGAAAGCAGGTAGGCTTCATAGAGGGAATATGAGCTAAGGAGGAAACAGATTCACAGCCGAGTCCATTATCATTTAGTCCCATTCTTCTGCAGTCCATAGCAGAAAGCATACTGAAGATCAGGGACTGTTTGGTATATAAACACACAAATAGCCCAAACTTGTTATTGCTGTAGAGATCAGGGTGGAAAAGCACCATGTAGGCCAGGAGATTGTCATTTCTCAATAGCTGATTGGCAGGTGAGCCAACACAATCTGTAGTGATAACCATTCTACCACCTTCCTTTTCATTGTTTGGAGTGGGGATGGGGAATCATTGGCTAATGCTCTCAATCATTTCTTCTGTTTCCCTTGCTTCTGCTTAAGGCCTGTTCCTTGCTCAGGTACTTCCTGTTCTGCACCAGCCTCCTCGTGGCTGGAGAGCACGAACACTTCCATACCTCTGGCTAGCCACTTTAGCCTAGGATTATTATGGACGTATCTGTATCCCACAGCCAGAAGGTACTAATATCCTTCTTAAACCAGATCTACAGAATTGGGGGACAGTGCCACCCAGAGGCACAGCGAGAGAACTGCTCACCCTCATTTGGGTTGCTCTACAGTCTCAGCCTTTGTTTATTTTTCCCTCTGATGAAGAAGCCCTTCCTCTTATGCAGGCAGGCAGGCCCTTTGCTTCAACTGTCTTTCAAAGCAACCCCCTCCTCCAGGACAAGCCAATCTTACTAAACATGAGCCCCATGTTATGCAGATGTCTTGCATAGCAACTGTCCCCCAGCGTTCATCCAAAACATTGGAACATAAAAATAACATCTTTAATAGCTTTGTCATTGGCACAGATGGTATTCAAATTCACAACTGTTTTATTAACATACTATGTCAAACACCACCCTTTGCAGCTCTGACGAGGGCCATTCAGACTGCATGCAGTGTTGAAGCTATGTAACATGACAGGCTGATTCAAGAGTGTGTTCTTTTCAGTTACATTTAGAAGATAAAACCCACGGCTGATTTAACCAAACACACGCACACAGAGAGAAGCCTTTTGCCATGAAAAGCAGGAACTGCTACTGATGACTAAGGTCTCCTCATTCTTGCAACAGACAAGACCCTGAAGCCGACTGTCAAAATGCGAGTTACAAAACTGATCTGCTGTAAACACTGTCAGTGAAACTATGTGCTGCGAGCCTGGATGAAACAGCTACCGTGATGGAACAGCTTCCTCCTTCTCGCTTTTAGAAAGAGCAGAGGTCAGAGCCAATGAAGAAGTGAATTTAAAGATTTGGGAACTATATTACAGCTTCTGCGCAGTGGCAATACAACTGATTTCATGTACATCTGGAAGTAATGGGGTAATAATACTTTGCATTTCAGCAGCACCTTTCCTCCAAGGGGTTCAAACACATTACAAACAAGCAAGCCTCACAATCCTCCATGTGAGGTAGGTCAGTATTATCATCCCCATTTTACAGATGGGGAAACTGAGGCACAGTGGTTAAGTGGCTTGCCTAAGATCACATAGCAAGCCAATGGCAGAGCCAGGAGTCTGAGACACACAGTTCCCTGCTCTAGCCAGTAGAGCACACTGCAACTGGACTTATCGGGTAGCATGTAAATAACTCTCAACACTTTACAAGGGGAAAAGATTAAAGGCTTAAAAGCCGCCTACAAAGACAGGAGGAGATGTGTCATCAGTGGTAAGAGTTAGCAATGCCAGTCTGGAGAGGACAAATCCACTCTCTGGTCAGCCAAGCCAGCACACTCGCACCTTCCAATTTATGTGACAAAAGCAGCATGCCATTGACTTGCACTAGCAACTGTGTTATGTCTGTTCTAACAACAAACAGATGAGTGAATATTCTCTTCAGTGTCAATACTGTTAAGTGTTATCAATGTGTCTCTACAAAGTAGCTTCTACCTAGGCATATGGTAGCTATTGAGCCATGTACCTTCTCACTCGAGATGAGTGGGTATTTAGAGATGCCTCTGACAACATTAAAACTGGCTAATCAGAAGTTAGTTCTCCGTCAGGTAAACCACGCCTCATATTAAAAATATAATCAGACTGCTGGAGATGCCTCTTGCTCATTAATAACTCAATTCTAGTGCTTAAATCGGTTTAGCCAATATAGTTATCCAAGAGTGATTGTTCTTAAAAGTAGCTAAGACACTGAAGTCATTTCCAATCACAAGTTTTCTTGTTTGTGGGTTAAAAAAATAATATCCAGTTTCTACTCACATACAATAATCGTTATAGGTTTTGAGATCTCTGGTCTATTACCAGGTATTTCCCCTCGCTAGCATGACAAGCTGTCACTACGGAAGGAGGTGAAAGTGCATAGTTAAGTCTCTCTGGTGTCCTGTAGTTTAGAGCATCTTTCCTCTTTCCATTTAGTGCTCCTGCACAGCCAAGGTCTCCACGTTGCTTTTAGCGTCACTGGCGTTGGCTGGTTTGTTGGAGTAGTCCCGCTCTCCAAAAATAATGTTTCCAATCCGGACGTTTGTGGATCCAACCTCAATCTGTAAAGAGAAGAGGGAACAAGACAGCCCTCAGACACTGGGGCTCAGAACAAAGTTGTCTCACCGCCCATTAGCCCCATCAGTAACCCAGCTTGGGGCTGAACCACTAGGACACACAAGAATGCACATTTTTTCTCTATTCCCACATGCAATATCTGCTCTATATTTGGGTTTCGAAGTGCCCTTTTGATCATTTAATCCAGTAGTAAGCCATAGTGCAAGAAGTATCCCCCAGTGGAACAAGTTAGCAAACAGGCTAGCTGTATTCCCATGCTAGCCCTGTGCTTGCCTGCTTTAGAACAGAAGAAGAGAGGAAGGATGGCCCAGCATTTAGGGTGCTAGCATAGGACTTGGGAACCTCAGGTTCAACTCCCTGCTCTGCCACAGTTGCCCTGGGAGAGCTTGGGCAAGTCACTTAATCTCTGTGTCCCACAGTACAATGAGGGTAATAGTACTGCCCTGCCACATAAGGGTGTTGTGAGGAGAAATACATGAACGATTGGGAAGGGCTCAGACACCCCAGGGATGGGGTCCGTGTAAATACCTTAGATACAGAGGGTGTGTCCTTAATAGAACCAGTGCTCAAAGTCACACTAATGTGGAAGTCACTGGAGCAAGCCTTATTCTGGGAAGAGTCATGACAAATGGGCAAAGCTATCAAACAGAGAGATCAATGATGATGCAGTTCTAGGCTTATAGTTAAGTTCAGCTGTGTGCCTCAGGAGACTTAGCTTCTGAATCTCAGTGTAGGATGGGCTGCAAGGTCTGGCTGTTTGATCACTGGCCTGTGCTGTCACTATCTCTAGAGGGAGGTGGTATCAGTGAGATGACTGCTACCTTAGATCTGGAGTAGCCCAAAGAAACCAAAAACTTACTGCATGCTGATAGTCTGTGGACATGCCCATACTCAGCTCAACTTTCTCAATGGGGATATTTAGCTTTTCGCATACATCCTGTCGCAAGGATATCAACACCTAAGAGAGGAAACAAGGGGCAGATTACATATTGCTCAATAGTTACACTAAATGCTTTTCAGAGTGTCCTGGAGCAAGCTTTAGGCTCTTCTTCAGAGATTCCCTCCACCTGGATGCAGTTCCCATACTCCCTGTTCTCAAGGACTCGTGCCCGTTTTTAAGTTACCTCGTGAGTTTTTGGAAATGTACAATGCAGCTTATCTATAGGCCACATTAGCAATAATACACACAGAAGCCTTCACATCCTCTAAAGGGATACAGGTGTCCCAGCAGTGTGCCTGGAGCAGGTCTAATTCAGTGCAGCGATAGGACCTTGCACTACTTGGCCTCAGACACAGGTCCCTCAAAGCAGAAAACAGCAAAGGCAAGTTGTGGTTGAAGTTTTGCCAGAAGGCAGATCTGTCTATCAGGCGATTCAGTGCATTTCCTCAGCAATCTTTAGGAGATGGGCTCCTATGAATGTCTTGAATATAGCCTCTGGAGAGGACCGGTGGGATTATGCAAAGGACCAGGCTGTTGTAAGTTATACTTCCTTATAAGTCCCTGAATTGGACAACACTGACACCTTTGAACCTCCAGGGATAAGAGTGCATCAGCATTTCCAAACACTGTTGCCAGGGGTTTATACCATGACGGCAAAGCTCCCCTCCAAAGTGAAACTGTGCTAACCTGCATTTTAGAACTAGAAGTCAGGAACTCCCACACTCTCTCATCCCAGCACTGATGCCGATGGCCTCTGCAGCCATGAACAAGTCACTAGCCTCTAGATCACTTAGTTTCTTTTTATGGAATAGAGGACAATACTATTTACTTACCTCAGAGGATAGTGTCTTCAAAGTGCTCTGCAAACCAAGAATGCTCTAGAAATGCCAAGTTTTAAGGAGTGAACACTGGAGCAAGCTGAAGACTATTTTCATTTGGAGTCTTACTGTCATATTTTGAACATAAGCTCTTTGGAGCAGGGACCGTCTGTCAGGCTAATACATCGCCTCACAGATAGGTGCTGATCCCTGATGGAAGTCTTTAGACACTACCACAATACAAACACCAACCTACAATTCACTTCCTTCCAATACCCAGGAAAGGTTTGTAGCACACTTCATTAGTTACCAAATGGAAGTGACACTGAGTAAGTGTAGCTACTGCCAGTTACGGAGGTTTTCTATATCGTAATTAAATGAGAGTTTGTTAGAGAGGTATCTGCCTCAGAAAAGGGAAACGATTTGTTCTGATACAAGGTGTGACCTATGCAACCCAGAAGCCTCTTCTTGATCCTGACAAGGCCTGGTCTACACCTAAAACTTAGATCGACTTTGCAAAGTCACTCAGGGATTTGAAAAAATTCACACTTCTGGAAGGGCTGGATTTACTTCAGTGATGGAAAACCCACCTCCGTTGCTGTAGCGTTTGCACTACAGCTGCTTAATTGCAGCTGTGCCACTGTAGCACTTGTAGTATAGACGTACTAGAAATCTTTGCAGCATAAGGTTGTGACCACATATGGTGGGGTGGCCTTTTAAGGGAACTAGACTTAGCTGCACCTATGTCTAATCATGCATCTTCCAGGCAATAGGTCCTAGGCCAGGAATCAGGCATAGCCTGCAGATCACCTGGTCCTCAAATGAAAGGCCAGCAAGCAGCTCAGTTAGGAGAGACTCCTGCAGGAGATGCAGGGACTTGGGGAGAGCCCACTTTCAGGTCCTTTCCCCACCAGGTAAGCGGAAGGCTCTACTGGAGACATCTCCTGAATACACAGGACAGAGGCAGAATCCCTCTGAGGAAGAGACTCAAGGAGATGCCATGCAGCCAGACCTGGGGATCTGTTCAGATTTTGAAAATTAAACCCATTCCTGAAGAAAGGGACTGAAATTCTGCTGCCGCTGGGAGTTCTGACACCACAGCTGGTGAGCTGGTCACACTGGCTTACAGTTACGCTACTGTAAGAACGCATCTCCCAGCAGGCCTTTCTGCAGTCAGCATTTTCAACTGGAAGAGCAAAGCAACAGTAGCCATTAACTGGCCATTTTGTAACTCCATGCTGCACCTCTCTCAACCTGCTGCTATGTACCCGCTTCCTTGCCTCACTGCGGAAGAGATGGCACAGTCTCGGTCAGTTGGGTTCATGGGAGCTGTATTTCCCCTTATGAATAGTGTGGAGGTGGTCTGTTTAGCTCTGCACACATTTAGCTCTGTCCTCCACAAGCCCTAGCCAGGATTACTGTCAGACGGGCTAAACTGTGGTCCCAGGCAATGGGAATCTTGCCACTGATTTCCAGTGAGTCCAAAGACTTGGCCCAGTTAAGTCTTACCTGGAAGTCAGGATTTGGTCCCTTACTGAGGTCATGTCCAAAGCTGCCAATTGTCATCAGGCCCACAAACTCCAGGCTTGGACACTCCTTGATTACGTGCTCCACTGTTCCCACTATTTCTCCAGGTGGGAGACCATGCTTACCTGAAAAAGAAGGCATGTACCGCAATGGTGAAACAGCCACACACGCCAAACTCCAGATCGAGTTCCCTGCTCAGAGCCAGAGGCTGCCTAGGTATGGTTTCCATTTTGTTGTAAATTTAGCCCACCAAAAATCTATGGCTTACAGCAGTATCAAACCAGACGCTGGGGCTCTCACAAATGGAGCACAGAGTGGTACAGCCACTTGCAGCCCCTCAAGAGCTGTGGAGCATCTGGGGTGGTCTAGTGGTTTTAGAGCATTGAAAAGTCTCCTATGCATTCTCCTTAGCACTGTCACCTTGGGCACTTTGACCACTTGCTTCACCTGATGTAGGAGCAGCACCCAGAAAGTCTGCCATACAAAAAAAATCTATCCATGTTAAAAGAAAATCAACCTTGAAAGAGATAGTGACAGTGCCTTGCTTACTCTGTCCTCTGCAACACCTCCTCTGTGCTTTCGAATATGAGCCCTTGTCTACACTTAAGTTTTGCTGGTATAACTACACTGGCAAACCCTCCTGGTGCAGACATACAGTTATACCACGAAAAGAGTGCCTTTCAGTATAGCTTATTCTGGGTCAGTGAATGAAATAAGGCTAACTGGCAAAAGCACTTTTTGCTGCTATAAAATCCTCTTATGACAGGGCTTTTGCCTGCGCAGGTGATTTGTTAAAAACCACACCCCAGCGGACTGTAGCTATGCTGATAAAAACTTAAATGGAGACCTGGCCTAAAAATGCATGTATCTGTCTTGTCACATAGCTCCTTGATTTCTGTTTGGCAAGCTAGACTGCCCTCCTGTGCCCCCATGTTTCCGATGACATTTGAAACATACATTTTGTTTGCTGCACAACTGAGGCCAGGCCAACATGAGGAATAGCATTAACTGCTCTGGTGATGCCGGCAAATGACACCCAAGCCTTGCTTTTCCCGTTTCCCTGCAGGATTTACCACCTCCCCAATTTCTCAGTGATAATGGAGGTTTTTTAACTGAGCTATTCAGACTGGAAAGAAATACTCCATTTTAAAACACTGAAGGCAGGTTGAATTTCAGACCTAGAGTAGCTCTTTAAATACACAGGTTAGTCTAACCCAGCTATATTGTACCCATTAACAGTGCTAACAGAATATGAACGTCATTAGCTCAAGTGTCCAACAACTTACTTTCTTCTCCACTTGTCTTAACTTGCACCATGATTTTTAACCTCTGCGATGACCCTTTTTTCTGCCACGAGCTGTTCACTTTGTCTGCCAGTTTCACAGAATCCACTGTTTCCACCATAAACAGATTGGGGACAGCTAGGGAGAAATAAGGCAGATTTGAAGGCATTTCTGTTGGCAAAAGCACAAACAACTGTAGCTGGAACACCGTCTGCCTCCACTGGCAATAGCCTGTTGTTAACTGTCGCCAGGACCTCCCAAGTCCCAATCCTGGACTCAATACATGCCTTGGGCAAGTCTTTTCACCTCTGGATCTCAGTTTCCCTATCCATAAAATGAACTGAACAGTACCGCCCTCCCTCACACGGGCTGCGAGGATTAAACTGTGTTTGTACAGCACATTGAGAACGTACAGCCCCATAGGAGCTAAATGCGAAATGGCACCCAACTTGATGGTACAAATGTAAGGGGCAGAGACAGACAGAAATTTTGGTTGCAAACCAAATGAAATAGTTGAAAATCTCTGTTAAGGAAAGAAACGGATTGAAAGAAGATTTAACCTGCCACAGTGCTTTCTAAAACCTTAAAGCTGCAGGTGTCTCATGCAGTGCAGGAAGCGTTTAGCTTAAAGTTCTATTTACACTCCCAGAGCTTACTGTATTTTTCTTGCCTTGCTCTTTGTTACCAAGGAACATGGTAGTTGTTCTTTGGATCATCTGCTCCTGCTGTTTACTCCCTGCTTGAAGTCATAAGCCTTCCTCTGGGAAGCAGCAGGGGCAGAGGAACAAACATGCAGACAGGCATCAGTAACAGAGATACAGGAACAGAATGATCTGGTCACCAGGTTTCCATGAGGCTTCAATCATTCTTTAGTGCCATACACCCAAGACAGACTTTAAAATTTGCACAGCACGTTCAGTGCACTACACTGTGCATTTGCCGTGGAACACACAGACTACGTTAGGCCAATTTAGCAGATGTGGCAGTTCAGCTTGACTACTTGCTACAAATGGCACATACCAAAATATCCTTCCGTTGTGAGACATCATCTCCCCCATTCTTAGAAGGGGTCACAGTGACCCAGCACAGAGAGAGCTGGGGCTGTAGAAGAGCTAAGTAAACAACAAAAATTCATGAAATACTATTCCGTACTGGATTCAAGAATTGCCATATGGGATTGGACCATAGCCCCATCCCAGTTCAGGATCCTGTCTTCCACAGTAGCCAGTGTCAGCTGCAACAAACCTGCTGTGAGTAGGTATGAGAGTCTACTCCCCAGGAAGCTTTCTCCTCACCCCCAACAGGAGTTGGTGCACACCCAAGAAGTTTTACAGCCCTTCCAAAACTCAGAGTTGGGTCCGCAAAAGCCCTAGTGTAGATGCTGTAATACCAGATGAGGAGTGTTTTTCTGATCTAGGCCTTGTCTACACTACAGAGTTTTGTTGACAAAATAGTGGAGATGTCCACACTGAAATGCTCCTCTCACCGATGTAACTCCCCTGCTACGTGGACATAATAAAATCACCTCAGTAAGAGCTGTATGGCTTATGTCAGTGTAGTTAGGGCAATGCAGTCTTTACAAGGGCTGTTGGCTGTCATTCTTGTTAATTTCATGGCTCCGCTTGGAGCCATGAAATTGACAAAAAAGCCAGCTCAAAGCTGGGCTGCTGCCCAGTCTCCATTCCAAGCCAGATTGACACCCAAGCTCCTGGCTTGGGCTGCTGGCTGGGCTCCCCACTCCTCCTGTCCTCCAGAAGCACGGCGGCCAGCCGAACTCCAGATGTGGATCTCCCCACTGGAGGCGAGAAGCCCTGGGTAGCTGGCTGGCTGGCTCCCCATCCCCACTGCTGGCTGGGAGCTGGAAGGCAAGAAGCCCCAGAGGCAGCTGGGTTCCTGGTGTGGAGCTGAGAGCCCTGGAGCTCTCAGCCCCCACACACTGCCCCTCTTCAGTCAGGAGGGTAGTGTGGACAGTTGTCCCCACAGTAATTACTCCAGTGGCTGTAAGGTCGACCTAACATAGGTCAACTTATCTTTGTAGTATAGACGTATCCACAGCTTATTTTGTTGGGTAATAGATATATCAGAAGAACCACCCATTGGTATGTATGAACCACATCTACACTAGGAGGGTTTGCTGTATAGCTGTACCGCCCAAAACTTTCTAGTGTAGGCAAGGCTTCATTTAGGCACTTTTGAAAGTTTTACCTTTAAATCTCAGAACAGTTCCATTATCCATGCACCTGTCTAGTCTTTTTTAGTCTTGCTAGGCTCTTAGTCTTTGATGTCTTGTGGAAATGAGTTCCATAGGCTGCGTTTTATTTTAGCGTATGTGAAAATTCATGAACATAAGAGAGTTCTCTTGTAGACAGAGGCGAATATCAGAGATACCAAAGTCATATTCCCTCAACTAAGGGGCTCCCAACCTCCTGTGAAGCAAAAGTATCATAGAGCTGTTTTGAATTGCCTCCAGCCAGCAGTGAACTATGGCAAGGGATAACAGCAGAAAGAAGTAAAAGTAAAACATGAAGCCAGGACCATGCTTTCTTGGCCTATAATCAACTGCACTAATGGGTTAATCAAGCAAATGATGACATAGGAACAATTTGTGCTCCGGGACACTGAGCATAAAGAAGTTAAATTAAGTTTACCAATCAGTTTGTTGACATTATTCCTCTGCAGATGGCCTATAAAATGCCATTTAATTTCTGGACACAAAGACAGAATCTGAGAACAGAGAGGAAGAGTTAATCAAGTCTGAACTGCAATTTTTTCACCAACCAAAATGCATGTGGGGCTGTTTGTGTCTAGGGAAAAAAGAAAAATCCCCAAGCACCTCTTTCTGTAATTTACTGAGGGAAGTCTGGCTCAGACAGTGCTTCTGGTGCAAGTGAGGTTGGTTCCTGTGGGGAGGACTAAGGGAATAGAATGTTATGCAAAGTGTGGGCAAAAAAATAACCATAAAACAATGTGTTTTTTTTAAAAGCAAGTCATTATCACTGGTCTTTGAAACCTGAGAACAGCCTGTATCTCCTGTGGCAGAGACCACTATTGCAGGGGTTCTCAGACTGGGGGTCGGGACCCCTCGGGGTCGTGAGGTTATTATATAGGGGGTCATGAGCTGTCAATCTCCACTCCAAACTCGGCTTTGCCTCCAGCATTTACAATGGTGTTAAATATATTAAAAAGTGTTTTTAATTTATAAAGGGGAAATCACTCTCAGAGTCTTGCTATATGAAAGGGGTCACCAGTAAAAAAAGTTTGAGAGCCACAGCACTATTGGCAATATAGGGGCCACATGTAAGCCTCACGACTAACTCGGCTCATTGACAGGAGCTTCAAGAATTCCAATAAACAGGCCTGAAGCTAAGGATGCCCCACCCTCCTTCAGCCTCCACCTTGATTCCTTAAATAAAACATAGATGGAACGTCTGCCTAATTGTAAAGATACTTTGGGGGTGACAGAAAGACTATATAAAAAACAGTATACTTACTTTGGAGTCTGATGCCTTTTCTAGTAACTCTTGAACCTGAGTGAATTAAAGACATCCTTTCATTAAAACTACATCAGGCACTTCTCCATTTTCTGCTGGAAGAGCAGAGGTACTGTGCCGGAACCAGCGTTCCTGGGACACACCATACAACTGTACCACAAATACACGACTATGGACTTTCCATGGAGTGTCTATGGGGATGATGGTGAGATGGGGACTGCTCTCTCCTCTGTAGCACCCAGTAATGCTAATGGATGTAATACACTGGCATCACAAGCAGAACGTACTACATGGAGTATAACGTAGACAAGCACCACTCAGCTGAGTCTGGCATTTGGTAGAAGACGACTGAAGTTAGGTAGTGCGCTTTTACTTGTACTGCCACTTTGAACAGCATTCAGATACAGGGTACTTTTTCTCACTACTTTACCAAGAATGAACATCTGGATATTTTCCCCCTCCTCTACCTGGCCACAAGCTAGCATCCTTGCTGTGCCAGAGGTCAGCTAAAAGTGCTGTTATCAGGTGCAGAAATATTAAAGTTTCAGGCACTGCTTACAGCTCTCCCTTCTTTACCCTGCTGGCTGTGGTTGAATTGCAAAAACAGAACAGGATGTAAGCAAAGGAGCCAGCCACGAAATACCGCAGCCCAGAATTATGGATTGCTGGATAAAATACCCAGTTACTCCCCTTTCCGTTACGTCCTGCTCTCTAGAATGGAATTATAGCATTTGTCAAGAAATTAGAAGACAAGAATTCATACAGTGCTGGTTAAACAACCTTAAAATAAAGAAATATGCTTCAGTCCACAAAGGAAAACCTAACTACGGATTTGAAGCGGAGTCCGCTTTTACTAGTCACCCAGGGGCTAAAGCTTAAGGGTTCACCACAAGAGAGCGAATGCTTATCAGACAGTTTCTAAAAGGCATGCTGTAATTCAGGATCAACTTCTTGGGCCAGATGCTGGATTTCAGTGGGTGAAATTTTATGGCCCGTACCATGCAGTATGCTTGACTATATCCCAACAGTCCCTTCTGGCCTTAAAGCCTATGAAATAATGGGAGAAAGGTGGGGAGGCACTTACGTAATTTTCTCCAAAACTGCGTTGCCCTTGATTGTAGGCCTCTATAACCATGTCTACAGGTTTAGTTTTACTGACAGCCACAAGTCGAGGCTGTACAGCAGGGAGACTCTGTCAAAGGAAGCAGTTGTGAGAAGTCAGTGGCATGAATACCAGGACCAAACCTCAGCTGAGAGGGTTAGTCAACATCTAATGGAATAAGAGTTATCCTCATGGCAAGCTACTTAAAATAACAGCCCCTTCTCTCTCCAAAAGCCTGTATTCTAGACCAGCCTGCTCTGTAGTGCAAGAGGTGCCACAATATGCCAATAAGGAGAAGAGTTTAACTTTCTTGATGAGGATTTCTTCCACTTGGGGTCATAAGGGCCATGCTGGCGAGATGCTCTAAGGGCTTATCTACACATGCAAGACATACCGAATAAGGTAGAGTATGAATTTAAAGCAGAGTAACTATTCTTGATTAACAACATGGGGCTGCTTTTATTCCAACTGCTTTTATTCCAAAGTGGAATAAACTAATCTGGAATAAGAGCATCCACAGATGAACTCAGTCAGAAACAGCTCCCCATGTAGATGAGGTCCAGCAATCTTAACTGACAATTTGGCCACAACTACACTGAGAAAAAGCATCATGTTAGAAGATGGATTAACTTGTTTAATGTGACTTTGCACCTTATGTAGACAAGGACAATGTTTTTTTCAAAAACCAGCCTAGGGTTAAATGGTTAACCCTAGGCAGCTCATAAGGTTAGCTACAACCAGCTAGTCATTAACCACATCTGTCTTTGTCCACATTAAGTACAAAATCATATTCAACGTGTCAGTTAATATGTTCGTTAACTTTCCAACACAATGTTGTTTCCCCAGTGGTGTGACCTTACAGAAACTTTTGACACACTTTATACAGCTAATTCCCTACAAACATTTCTTGACTTCTTGCCCAGTGGAGCATGTACTTCAGGAGAGTGAGAAATCCTCAGTATAGAAAAAGCAGGGACTTCTCTCAAGCTCTCTCTTATGCCACTCAAGCAGCCGCAGCTGGACTTAATTTGACAGCTAGGAGAAATATATCTGGGTGCTTAGATTAGTTATGCTACCAGAATCCCTCAGGGAAGGCAAAAAACACCCTGATTTTTCCTTCCATTAGATACAACACAAAAATATGTGGGCTGAGATAATCCCTCCTGTCACCCATGCTTTTAGAAGCAGGAGACAGCGAGAGAGAGGGGATTAGTAGCCCAGTGGTGGTGGAGGTGGGAGATCTTCAGAAGGTAATGAGGAGCACGTCTTGGGGATGGAAGGAGGACAGCAGCCCCTAAAGCAGCTGGGGCGCTCTGGTTGGGTGCATGAGACCCCCATATGTAAGACTCATAGGATTTGGGGGAATGATAAAAGCCAGATCAATCGTTTCAACTGAGGGGAAGGGAAGAAAAAACCCAGCCAGCTGAGGAAGGGGAGAGATGCTCTGCAGCCACCTAACCTACTCTCTTTTGCCTTCCCCCCTGTAAACACTCCTTCCCCAATAACTCCCCCCCAACCAGCCAGCCCCAAACCCCTCCTAGGCTAGGCCAACCCAATCATGCCTTAGCACCCGCCTCCCCTCAGCCTTCACCCAGAAATTCACCCTACCACACGCAGCCAGCGGGTGGGGGTGCTGGTGGGGAGGGGGAGGCCCTGCTCCCCAGTGCTAGGGCACCCCTGTGATGGGGTAGGGGGCTAGTTCCCCAGTGTTAGGGGGGCCCAGCCAGTGAGAGTGCTGGGGGGAAGAGGCCCTGCTCCCCAGTGCTAGGGGCCCCCTGGGGTGCGGCAGGGGGGACTTATTCCCCAGTATTGGGGGCCCAGCAGGTGCGGGTGCTGGGGGGGCCCTGACCCCCGCTGCTGGGGGGCTCATAGGGTGGGGGCCCTAGCAGGTAGGGGTGTGCATCGAGCGGGCGCCGCCCCCTCTCACCTGGGGCCGCCTGGCCACTGCCTGCTGCATCCGCTCCGTTACCGCCCTAAGCGCCCGGCCCAGCCCTTCGCCAGCTGCCATCCCTGCTCTCCACCACATCCCCCACCAGGCAGCCGCCCCCAGCCCGACTTCCGCCGCACCCTCCCGCCCCCCTCAAATCAGCCAATCGGCGCGCGCCCTCCAACCCATCTGGCCAATGGCTGAGGGAGGTGGGTCCTCGGAAGCGAGGCTGCGTCTGAGACTGGCAGCGGGCAGCGGCCATTTTGGGAAGGTCGACCATAGTGAAGGCTAAGCACCTCCCAGGAGTGGCAGCCTGCTCGTGCCCATGCACCCTGCAAAGAGGGGGTGGCCGAGCGCAGGGGTGCTGTGTGCGTGTCGTGCAGCGGGTGCATTGCTTGGACTGCAGTCAGCTGCGGGCAGGGCCAAAAGCTTACAAGCAGCCACATCAAATGACAACCGTTAATGAGAATGATGCAATAGGTGTAATACAAGTATTGGATAACTAATTTCCATTAATTATCTCTGTGATGCCATTAACAATAACAAGAAAGCCAGTATTTGTAGAAAGACATAATCAATTCGCCTTTAAGTACATCGACAATACTAATTAACAATACACATATTCTGGTCTCCTCAGGGTGTTACTTGGCCCACCTGAGCACCTGCCAGTAATGCTCAGCTGGCTCTGCTACTTATGGTTCTGTCTGCCCAGCTTCCTCGTAGGGCGTGAATTCTTGTATCATTTAATATATTACATCAACACTATGCTTTGTGTTCATGTCTGCAAAAAAGCAAGAGCAAAGATGAGCTGTGAGGGTTTTCCACCTCTCCAGTGAATGCCATAACCACTGAACTAAAGGAGCATTCTTACTCACTCTGTCTAGCTCAAAGTATACTTAACTATTTATACGCAGTGGAACAATGACAACAGGAGAGCTTGAGAGAGGCTGTTTTTCTAAAAGATATGCTCTATGAATTATTTCGGTGAAGTCCCATGGCCTATGTTGGTAGGACAGACTAGATCACACCAGTACCTGCGGGCCTTAGCATCTATGAAAGCCCCTCATCAAACTATCCTTCAGTCCAGTGGCTAAGGGGCATGCACCTGAGAGGGGGAAACCCATTCAAATCCTTTCTTCTCATCGGTCAAAGCAGGGAATTGAACTAGGTTTTCCCACATCCTAAAAAAAACATTCTAACCAGTTGGCCACATGTTATAAAGGAGACCTTGTTCACCCACCTAGCATAGGAGTTAGGTGCCTAAGTCTTTTGGTAGGTCTGGACCTAAACGTCAGCCATATTAAGGGGAAACTGCTGCTATCTTAATATTGATATGTTGTAAAGAAACACATTTCTTACCTATGTTACTAAAGACACTTTAGAATGTTAGAAGTGAAAACAACCTAATGATCCCTTACTTTTGTAACTGATGTACAGTGTACTCTTTGCCTTTCGCTCAACTTAGATGCTGGAAATCAATGAAGTCAATTTCACTTTTGTTTAAAATCAATTTCACTTCCAGGTGCTCAGAGGCACCCTACTTAGAGCTCACACGCTGCAGAAGAATGTTTGTTCAAAAATGACTGGTTTTGGTGTTTGTTTTTTCATTATACAAATGTTTCCATCAGCCTTAGGGGTTATAAAAGCATCTCTTTCCAACATATATATCAGAGGCAAATTAAAGTTCACAGCATCCTTTTAACAAATACAAATGAAACAACACTCCTATCAACCACAACTCCCCGAGGCTTTGTGTTGACTAGGAAAATTGGTTGAGTTTAGGGTGGGCTTAACCAGCACGTTAGCTAAGCCTGGTCTAAACTCAACCACTTTTCCTTGTCAAGACAAAGCCTCAGAAAAAAGCTGGGTAATCAGAATTCACACACAGTCTGACTTGAAGGGCAACAAAGATGGACTATGTTGACTCAAAGGAAGAAATGAGTTACAGAGATAGGGGCTGCTTGTTGAAAACACCCAGGCCCCACCTATATACGTACACATCTAGGGAGTACAGCTTCCCTGCCACTTTTGCATTTCATGGTGAAACAGAATGATGTTCTATTTAAGGCAGTGGTATGGGTTCAAGTCCCAGGTTTGCCACAGACTCACTATGACAACCCTGGGGAAGTCACTTGGGACCAGATTTTCCAAAGGGATCAGCATGTTATGTTGTGCACATTGGGTACTGAACTCTGATGAAAATCTGGCCAAAGGGGAGCTTTGGGGTTCTGAATGGTTTTGAAAATCTAGCCTTTACTGAGACGCCTAAATGGGAGCCGAGCTGTTGAAAGTTTGATCCCAGATCTGGGTGCTGAGTACTTGATAATCTGACCCTTAAATGCTCTGTGCCTCAATTCCCCACTGACATACTGGGGATTTCACAGGGATGTTGACAAGGTACATTTATTAATGTCTGTGATGCACTCACCCAGAAGTCATACAAATACCTAGACAGGGCCCAACAATACAACACTGAAAAATCAAAACCAATACTTTAACGTGCAGTTGGAAATGAATTAGAAATCACACTATAGGCTCTGGTTTATTTAAGCAGGGCTTGATTCTCTAATGTTTTTTATATGACATTCCCTAACCCCAAATAGGGCTGCAACCTTTGAAAATTCATCTTTTCAGAGACAATTTGTTTTTATAATAACTTTATGATGCAACATGATCAGATTGTGATGCAAAGCAAGTTAGAACAAGGGATGGGAAAACCCATGGAGCATGGGCTTTCATGAAATATTTTATTCTCTTAGTTAAAACCCATTTATTTTTCATGGAAAATCACATTTAAAGATGAGGACTTCCAACTAAATGTAGGGTTGAGCTACACAGATTAAGATTCTTGTTTGAAATATGTTCTTGCCCTCCGATGATCTGGGGAATACATTTCTTTTTTAACTCATGCAGTAATTCCGAGGCAAATAACTCTTTAACTCCAAAAGTTTGGAGTTCCAGTCTGGGTAATAATAGAACAGAATTTTTAAAAAGCACCACAGATAATAGCATAGGAAAAAAACAAAAAGAAAAAATAATACCTGAGGCTGCATGAGAAATACAGGGTTTATCCATGACTCCAAGAGAGGAAACACTCTACATTTTCCACATGTAAACATTTAAACCATGACCTTCTCCTTTATTCCAAAAGGAATGTTGTTTAGACAAATTCCCATTTGTTAACAACTTGATAGTTCTACGGTAACAAGATATTTTCCACATGAATGTTGCCATATTTGAAAGCAGTGAGTACCTCAATGTAGATGAAATTCACTCCCGTGCAGTTCAAGACTTATGCATCATTTAGGGGTTTAAGCGGTACGTAAGGGTGAATTTCATCAAAAGACCTGTTAGCAACTGCAGTGCTGCAGAAGAATATGAAAAGAAGGATTATCTTCTGCCTTGTACATCATAACCAGAGTTAGCTCTTTTCCAACCACAGAATCTTTATTGCTGGTGCTGATGCCATGGGCAGAAAGCATGGCTGGATTTTCAGGTCTGGGTAGAGCTTGCAATGCGGTCAATAAGAGAATCTGCCATCTGAGCAAATTTGATCTGGAATAACTGCATCATGAAACTCCATGACAGCATTGTTATAGTTGCTTTTCCAACTGTCATCACACATCACTTGAATGAAATACATTTGTTGAATGAAGTCACTTCACCGTCCTACAGGCTCTGCACCACAGAACCACCTGGGAAATAATGATGTCAACAAAGTGAGCTCTTGCCTTTTTCTATACACAAGACAGGAATTTGACAGAGCACTGGAAAAAGGCCTGCTCTTCCCTGGAAAAAAGGGTTTGGTTTCCCACTCCTTTTATCTTCACAGATATATATCTAATATAATCCTTCTCTCAAAAGCATGGCAGCATTGTGTAACAGAGAATATTTATCTACTGACTTCATATGGAACCGCACACAATGAGAAAGAGTTAGTACCGCTAAACTCAGAATAAATCCTCAGAGGCTGATTTCATCTTTATTCCCCAGCAAACACCCTCTTAGTGCCTGAAAAAATGGTAATTCTGGTCAGAAAGGATCCAAAGAGCACAGGTTTTTTTGCAAATTTCTGAGCACAAGGCTGGCCAGGAATGGAGACAGCAGAATCATAGGAGAGATAGCTGGGCATGTTGAGGTTCTGTGGCAAATGAGACAAGGACACCCATTTGGGCCCACTTTCTTGAGTGCACCCATTTAATAGCCAATTAATCTGCATTTTTGAAAATGAGGAATGGGGTAAACAGGAAGCTAAATCTTCCTTTGCCAGGTCCCTCCCTTCAGTCCCTGCTGCATTAAATGAGAGAGAGCTCAGACAGATGTTTCTATTGAGAAGGAAAGCTATGGCTTGGGCAGTAAGCCCTGGCTAGGACCCAGATATTTTTGTTGGCTCCAGTGCTTATGGTTAATTTCTTTTTATTTTGCTTTAATTTATTCCTTTAACGCATTTTATTTGTTTGCCCTTTTCTCCCCCTCCTTACCTAATTCTCTAAGAGTCAGAGAGTCATGTTCAAGTTTGGCATTGACCTCTGCTCTCCTGATGCCTCTCCATGCGAAGGATCCACAAAGAGACTTAGGCATTGCAGCGTTGAGCATCACAGCACCTAACTTAGGAATGCAGAAAATCACAGGAACAAGTTAGGCAGCTAGGCTCCCTCTACAATGAATGGGGAGAGAGATCAAAGAATGAGGTCCACACAAGCCAGCCAGCACACCCCTCTCTCATTTTAACAATCCATGAACAGGAACCAGCCCAACTCCAGGATCAGAGGTAGGAAACCCCTGTTCAAATCCAGAAAGAGGAATTGAACCTGGGTCTCCCATATCCCAGGTGAGTGCTGCTGATTACTACTTGTCCTACCTGCAGTGGACATGGAGAACAATTGGTCACCGTCCCCTTAATAACAACTCTTAACGTATCTGAAGACTTTTCAGCTCCTCCACAGCCTTCTTTTCTCAAGACTAAATATGCTTTTTTTAACCTTTCCTCCTAGGTCAGGTGTTCTAAACCTTTATCATTTTTATTGCTTTTCTCTGGACTCTTTCCAATTTGTCTACATCTTCCCTACAGTGGGCTGCCCAGACCTGGACACAGTACTCCAACTCGTGCCAAGCAGAACAGGGCAATTACCCCCTGTGTCTGACATACACCTTTACCTCAGTATAACGCTGTCCTCAGGAGCCAAAAAATCTTACTGCATTATAGGTGAAACTGTGTTATATCGAACTTGCTTCGATCCACGGAAGTGCGCAGCTCTGCTCCTGCCAGAACTCTGCTTTACCGTGTTATATCCGAATTCGTGTTGTTTCAGGTCACGTTATATCGAGGTAGAGGTGTACAATACTCCTGTTATGACACCTCAGCGTATTAGCCTTTTTTGCAACTGGTGAATCATATCCAATTTGTGATCCACTATCAGCCCCCGATCCTTGTCAGCAGTATGACCACACCTAGCCAGTTATTCCCCATTTTGTAAACGTGTGTGTGTGTGTGTGTGTGTGTGTGTGTGGTGGGTCACATAATGATTTGTTGTTCCTTAATGCAGACCAATTTAGAAAGCAAGCAGCACATTATGCAAGACAAGGTCTTGCCTAAATCAGTCACAGCCACTAATCATTGCGTGATGGCCTTTTCTTTCATCCTGCTCAGGCATATAAGTGTTTAACTGTTTTAAATTGCCTAGCTCATGTTTTGCATTTGTGACTCAGAAAAATTACAGCAAATTGAGCTATTTGGTTGCTTGGTTACTCCTTTGTTCTGACAGGAAGCTGAGGAGAGAAAAGGTACCTCAGCTTTAATTAACTCAGGGAGGCTGACTCATCTGATTGTCACGGTGGGGTTCTTGGGTAATAATAATACGTGGCTCTCACACAGCGCTTTACATGGGCGCCCACCAGTGCTTCACAGGGGATGGTATCACTAGCCTTTTTTACCCATGGGAAACTGAGTCAATGCTATTTCTTACTGTTAAAACATTGAGGACTGGATGGCTTAGAGGTATTCACAGTGAGACGCAGTCCGTTCAACTACACCCAGCCATGTCCAGCTGTTGCCATCAGAGGCTTTTTTGGAAGGAGCCGTGGGACTCCATCTAGCCTCTTGATGTCCACATCACAAAATTTCTTTTGGCCTCTTTATGGGCAGTCCCAGCAAGGAAGGGCACGACTGCATGATCCACAGAGCCTGAGCCCCCCCCCTTGATAAGGAACGGCTGCTCTCTAGGGCACTCCCAAAGGTACTGAAAAAAAGTTATTAAACACACTTAGTTCACTAAGCCTCCCTGTCTCCAAAGCCTTCCAGGCCCCAATTGCTATTCTATGTATCAGATCTGAGCAAGTGATGAAGCTTCACAGCACAAGGACTTAGGGCTGGGGTCATTTGCAGCACTGCTGAAACAATACCAATTGCACATTCTAGTTCAGGGGTTCTCAAACTGGGGGTCAGGACCCCCCAGGGGGTCACAAGGTCATTACATGCGGGGGTCACAAGCTGCCAGCCTTCAGCCCAAACCCCGGTTTGCCTCCATCATTTATAATGGTGTTAAATATATATTAAAAAGTGTTTTTAATTTATAAGTGGGGGGTCACACTCAGAGGCTTGCTATGTGAAAGGGGTCACCAGTACAAAAGTTTGAGAACCACTGTTCTAGTTGGAATTGTTAAGGGATCCTAAAAGAGTTTCTATCCAGGAACCGGATACCCCACTGCCTGAGGTCCTGTGACAATCCCAATCTTTATCACCTCAAATCTAATGCGAAGATAGTCACATGGTACCTTGAACCAAAGTATTTATCTTCTGATGCAATCAGCTGCCTTTCCCTCTCTTTTGATATTCAGAACAATGACAGCGTTTACACAGCTGCTCTAAAAACACACCATGCTGCCCCCTGTCAGGTTAAAGATAAAACAACCATGTGAATGAACAAAATTATTCCCCTCAAATCTTCCATACCCTAGAAATTTGTCACTGGCGTCCAATAATTATACTTCAAGTCAATTCACTCTGCAGATTGGTAAAGGTAACATGCTCACAGCATGTACATTTCTGCTCTGCACACAGCTGCCTGAACTGTCACACAGAAGCTGAAGGACCAGAGCAGATCTCTTCAGGGCTGCCCGGGGAGGCGGGGG
>NC_133770.1:165011201-165080841 GCF_003597395.2 Chelonoidis abingdonii | reverse complement strand
GCAAATGGGGCAATTTGCCCCAAGCCCCGGGCCCCACAGGGGCCCCCACAAGAATACAGTATTCTATAGTATTGCAACTTTTTTATGGAAGGGGCCCCTGAAATTGCTTTGCCCTAGGCCCCCTGAATCCTCTGGGCGGCCCTGGATCTCTTTTCCCTCCCACTCCTTGTCCAGGAACACGCTAACATGTTTCAAGCTCCTTCATGCTTGAAAAAATATTAAAGCTACAAGTGAAAAAACTTTTATTCAGTCATTATAACAAATAGCAAAATAAAACGGCTTTTTTATTCCAATACATCACTTCCAATGCTTGCCCAGGTCAGAACTTCCTCTGCCAATGCAGTTATTTTCATGCCTCAATCAGGGATTCCCAAACACGACTATTCACATACCCCTTGTAGTCCCTTCATTAAACAAGTGATTTTACACATTCAAATGCTCATTGCAAATTTGCATGCAGGAAAGAAAGAAAAACAAAAACAAAGACCTAGCTGACATCTTGTCACTATGCTCACAAGGAAGAGATGGAATAGAGTCAAATATAGTACCAAATTTACTCTGGAAGGCAAAAGAGGTTAAAGATATAAAATAATGAAGAAACTGTGTCAGATGCCAACACTGAATTCAGTCTGGTAGAGAAAGGCATGGCGTCAGCTTTGCTCTAGCTAAATCATGATAAACCCCCCCAATTATGCTAAGATTTCACTTTATCATCTCACAAGCTGCAGTAACTAAGGGCATGGCTACACTGCAGTAGGAAGCGAACCTCCCAGCCCGGGCAGACAAACTCACGCCAGCACAGCTAAAAATAGCATGAATGAGCTACAGTGTCCACACTGCTATTTTTAGTGCACTAGCTCAAGCCGAGCTAGCACCACTCTGCCTAGCTGGACGGGGCGGCATGCTTGCTGCTGCAGTGTAGACACACCCTAAGCTGTTAACCAGGCGGAACAATTAGGCTGTACAATTGTGTTTTAAATTAACATTGTACTAATATTGGCTACTTCTTTTTCTCTGTTTTTCCTCATTCTTTTATAGTGAAATTGTATGGTAAAAAAAGTCCTATTTATTCCACATAGTTTTACATGAAAGTCATATAAAATGGTTCAATACACTTTGGCTTTTTTTTTTTTTTGGTTAGTAAAAAATGTTTGATTAAAAACTATGCATTAGTTACTAGATGCAAATATTTACCATGAGTGAGAGACAATCCTGAATGAGTGAGACCACCCTCAGTATAAACCGCAACCTCGCCCCGCAAAAAAAGAAAAGTTCTGCTCTTCCCACGCTCTTCTTGTTCTCTGTGCAGAATCCTATTTGCAAATGCTAGTTATGTGAGAGCTGGGGTAGTGATTTGATTTTTCTATTGCAGTGTTGTTTAATGTAGTATATCAGTCTGGAATCTGAATTTAAGGTATAAACATCAGGTTTTCCAGTAAGTAAAAAAATATATAGGAAGAGATATACCGCAAATAGAGTTATCAGTTTTCTCATGCAGTAACTGATGGGAGCTTTCATTTTACATTTTCAAGTACAGACAAAGTAGTAGTCATTCAAGCTGTGAAAATATTAAAGAAAACGAATGTGAAAAATATTGGAAGCAGCAGAAATTCATCACGTTTCTATCTGACTGCGGCTGTGTTGTTACAAAAACACCCAGACAGGCTGAGCGCTCTGATGAGTTTAGCACGCTAATACCAACGCAGCAGGTGGCAGGATATGGAACAACAGATTATAAATGAAATAAGCTGGCCACTGACAACGGTGTTTGCACTCTGGCTGGAGCCACCATGTATCTGTGTGTAGGTTGCAAAATAAAACAGTGATTAATAAACAGGCTTTCCTGCCAAGTGGGAGGAGATGGCCTGGGGAGAACAGATGTTCTCTCCTGCCCTGAATTATGCTAAGCCCTTTATTTTCGCCCAGTTGAATTTGCATATTATATATAAACACACACACACACACACACACACACAATACATCAAAAATCTATGGACTCTTCACAGCTGCATACTTGAAGACTTAAAAACAAATCAAATTGCACCTCAATGGGCCACATGTATTACAGCATCATTCTGGAGGGGGAGAAGGATAAATTGTTCTTTCTGAATTGTCTAAAGAAAACAGGGGCACCTGTTTCTCCCTGTGACTATACAATACTGTGTTTTGTATGCCCCTGCTAAACATGAATCAAAATGCCTACACGAGGTCTAAATTAGCCATTCACTTCAACTTGTCTGAACATTCTCTTCCTGATAATGTATGGCAGCCACTGAACCATACAGGGCTATTTCAAACGTAGGCCCCAATCCTACAAACACATATGGAGATAAGTCAATGAGACCATTCACTTGAGCACAGTTATTCACCTGCAAAAGTGTTTGCAAGATGAGGGGTCTGAATGATTCATTGTTTTGTAAGCTACTTTTCCTAAAAGTCAATTTGATGTTGGTGAAAGGTACCATATGTTGGCATCTTGGGAGACTGATGTCCCATTTAGCCAGAGAACAGGAACAGGGAATGCTCACGCTGCCTGCACCAGAGCGCCTCAACCCTGACCTGGTAGCACCACTTCTACAGAAGATTTTCTAGAAAGAAAATTACAGAATTTAGAACCTCCTCTTCCCTCTACAAAATGTGGACAATGCAAAAACACTGATCTCAGCACATGGGAAACTAACAATCTCTGCCACCATATCTGTGCTGCCTTGCTTAAGCTGGGATATGTAGTGTCAGAAATCCTAGCACCTCTGTCTCTTTCAAGGGCTCAAAAAAAATGTATTGGAAATCTCCAACAAAAGAAACGACAGCTTCCAGCAGCAAAGAACGGCATTGCCTCCCATATCCCAATTGCTATAACTGCTCATGCAGAACTCAAAGTTTCATTTAATCAACCTAACCACACAACAAACCATCCTGCTGGAAATTTGCAGGATTCTCCCCCTGCTACAGAATAACCAGGCCTCCAAAAGGGACGAGTCAAAATACAGTGCAGAGCTGAACCTGGCTTGAGAAGTAACCAAAAAATGGTCTGTGAATATCAAAACATTTGTGTCTAAACTGATTTCTAGATAAAAGGTTGAGAGGGTTAAGTCTGGCTCATCTGCTTCAGCACAGAACAGTGAAAAAATCAAAAGGGGAAACCAACTTCTCAGTCTGTTTCATCTGTTAAAAAATAAACAAAAATTTTGCAAGGTCATTAGGTGTTATAAAATGGTTTCACAAATCCTCAGCAGCAGCAGCCCAATTCTCTCCTTTCATCTCTTCCATCAGTCCCTCTGCAGGCTTGCTCCCCGTGTGGTCCATAAACATGTTGGGAATATCTTTGCCAAAATAGATTTTGCTGTTTGATGCAATAGCTTTGTATTTCATCAGCTGCAAGTACTCAGGAGTTAGTTTTAGCTGCATGAAGAGAAAACAGAACATCAGCAGCCATCCAGATTTACTAACAAACTTTTGTTGTGATCATATAGGGTACCATTTTTCCAGAGCACTAGTGTACCTGGCAGACGCCCAAAGACATAAATACCCATCTTTTTCCTATTTAAAGAAACACCAGCAAAAACAATGTTCCCTTCCGGTATTTGCTGCTGGCAGTGATCCCTCTAACTCTATACTCAAGAGTTTTGTCCATTTGATTTTTTCTCCTCCTGCTTGCTGCTCCCCAGCAGGTTCATGGCTCCGCTAGACTGATGAGTTCCATGGATAATAGCAGCATGATTCTGATGTGGCATGTAATCACATCTTCTCATAACAAGCATCCTCTAGAGGCCTGCTCCATTTGTGCAAGAAGTTTGCCAGGTGGCACACAAAGCATTAGTTAAAACTTTCTGGCTGTAACAGAGCTAGCATCACACTGAACTGCTGCAGCTCCAGCTTTCACTAGAGAGGGAGCCTTGGTCTCAGAAGCATTTAACAGAGCAGCCTCCATAGAGCTCAAGCTAACGCTTTTAGGTTTCCTCTGGACAGATTCATATTTACGGAACATAAGAACGGCTGTACTGGGTCAGACCAAAGATCCATCTAGCCCAGTATGAGGAGGTTACTCACCTTGTGCAGTAACTGAAGTTCTTTGAGATGAGTGTCTCTGTGGGTGCTCCACTCTAGGTGTCGGTGCGCCCCTGTGCCTTTGAGCGGAGATTTTTTTACAGCAGTACTCCTACCGGCCATGCATGCTTAGAACCTGTCACTCACTCTGAGTATATTACTAGAGAGCATGCGCGGCCGGTACCCTCAGTTCCTTCTCTACAACGGAAGCTACCCCAACTCCGAAGTAGAGGGGAGGAGGGTGGGTAGTGGAGCACCCACAGGGACACTCATCTCGAAGAACGTCAGTTACTGCACAAGATGAGTAACCTCCTCTTCTTTGAGAGATGTCCCTGTGGGTGCTCCACTCCTAGGTGACTTCAAAGCAGTGCATCTCAAGGAGGTAGGGACTTCGGATCTGGCAGGAATGCCGTAGACAATACTGCTCTGCCTAATCCGAGTGTCAGAGAGAGGGCCTTGAGTAAGGCATAGTGAGTAACAAATGTATGGTGGGAGGACCAGGTGGCCGCCCTACAATGTCAGACAAGGGTACTTTGCAGTAGGAAGGCTACAGAGGTAGATACAGATCTAGTGGAATGTGTCCTGATAATGCTGGAGGTGTAACGTTCTTTATCTGATAACAGAGACGTATGCAATCAGAGATCCATTTCGAAAGCCTCTGAGTAGAGATAGCCACGCCCTTTGGAACGGTCCGCGATAGAGACAAAAGAGTCTGGGAGAGTTCCGGAAGGGTCTTGTTCTGTCCAGATAAAAGGATAAGGCCCTACGCACATCAAGTGTGTGCATCGTGGCCTCGAAGGAGTTGCATGTGGTTTCGGGAAGAAAGTTGGTAAATGTATTGGTTCATTGAGGTGAAAAGAAGCATGAACTTTTGGAAGGAATTTTTTGGGTGTAAACGTAGAGTAACTTTGTCCTTGAAGAAGAGGGTATATGGTGGATCTGCCATAAGAGCTGCTATTTCGCCTGCCCGTCTTGCGGAGGTAATGGCCACCAAAAAGGCTGTCTTCATCGAGAGGTGCAAAAGGGAGCAGGTGGCTAAGGGCTCAAAGGGTTTGTGAGTTAAACAGGACAATACTAGGTGAAGATCCCATGGAGGGGTAGGTGGCTTAACGTCTGGATATAGGGTTTGGAGTCCCTTCAGGAAACGTTTGGTGATGGGATGAGCAAAAACCAAGGTATTGTCAACTGTACGATGAAAGGTTGTGATGGCAGCTAAGTGGACTCTAATGGAGCTGAATGACAGGCCGGATTGCTTAATGTCCAATAGATAATCGAGTATGCAGGGAAGAGGTGCAGAGGTAGGAGACAGTTGTTTGGTTGCGCACCATTTTTGTGAATCTTTCCCACTTTTGGAGGTAGGTGGTACGGGTGGATTGCGTTCTGCTGTGTAGAAGTACCCTCTCTGGACTTGGTCGGAACAGTCTAGTTCTCGTTGGGAGAACCATGCAGGTACCAAGCTTTGAGGTGAAGCATGGAGAGATTGGGTGAAGAAGCCGGCCGTGCTGCTGTGATAGGAGGTTGGGGATGAGAGGCAGGGAGATCGGTGGTTGAATTGACATTCTGGTGAGGAATGGGAACCACGGTTGTCTCGGCCATGAAGGTGCGATCAAGATTATCCTGGCACGATCCGTTCGTATCTTCGTGAGGACCCTGTTGAGCAATGGTATTGGGGGAAAAGCATAAACGAAGGGCCGGTGCCAGGAGATCATGAATGCATCCCCTAGGGAGTGTTTTGCCCAGTCCTGCCTGGAGCAGAAATTAAGGCATTTTGTGTTCTTTGGGGTTGTGAAGAGATCTATGGTTGGGTGACCCCAAGTGCGAAATATGTGGAGAAAGACAACAGAATCATTCTCCCATTCGTGCTCTGAAGGAAAACGTCTGCTTAGCTCGTCGGCAGTGGTGTTCAACACACCTGGGATGTACGCAGCTGATATCTGGATGTGATTCGCAAGGCACCAATTCCAGAGTTTCATGGCCTCTGAACAAAGAAAGTGGGAACTTGTCTGTTGATGTAGAACATGCAGGCAATGTTGTCTGTCATTATGCGTACATGCTGATTCTTGATTAGTGGGAGGAAGCAACGGCAAGCATTCTGGATCGCACACAGTTCTAGAAAGTTTATGTGCAGGGAGGTCTCGGAGTGAGACCATAGCCCGTCTACAGTATGGTGAGAGATATGGGCCCCCCCGCCGGTGAGGGATGCATCGGTTGTCATCATCACAGTTGGTGGAGTCTGGAGAAAGGGGACTCCAGAACAGAGGTTGTCGGGGACTGTCCACCATATGAAAGAGTCCTTGACCCGGTAAGGTATGGTCAGTGGTTTGTTTACTGAGTGCACATTTGGTTTGTAAACCGTGGCCAGCCAAGCTTGGAAGCACCTCACGTGGAGATATGCGTTCTGGACCACGAAAGTGCACGAGGCCATGTGCCCCAGTAGTTGGAGGCAGTCTCGGGCGGCGACCCAAGGGCTGCTGTGAAGCCTTATAGCCAGCAGTTTTATAGTATTGAAACGGTCAGGTGGAAGGGATGCCCATCCGGTTCTGGAGTCGAGGCTTGCTCCTATAAAGTCCAGGCGTTGGGTAGGACTCAATGTGGATTTGTTCTCGTTTATTTGCAGGCCCAGGGATTAAAAGCACTCGATGGTGATTTTTTGTGAAGCGGAAGGCCTCGGCATATGTGGAGGCCTTGAGAAGGCAATCATCCAGGTAAGGAAATATTATAACCCCTTGTTTCCTGAGGTAGGCCGTGACCACCGCTAGAAGTTGGAGAAAACTCGGGCGGCAGTGGAAAGGCCAAATGGTAGAACTCTGTATTGGTAATGCGCCGAGCCAAGGGTAAAACGGAGAAAACGTCTGTGGGCTGGGTGGATAGTGACGTGAAAATAGGCATCTTGTAGGTCGAGGCTGCTGAAAACCAATCGCCCTGCTCCAGGGCTGGAATTATGGTGGTGAGAGTAACCATCTTGAACTTTTGTTTCTTGACGAAATTGTTGAGTCTCCTAAGGTCACGGATCGGTCGCCATCATCCAGTTTTCTTCTGTGTTAGGAAATAAGGGGAGTAGAATCCTTTCCCCTTGTGGCATTCGGGCATGAGTTCGATCGCACCCAGTTGAAGAAGATGTTGTACTTCTTGCTGGAGGTGTGGCTCGTGGGAAGTGTCCCTGAAGAGGGAAAAACATAAACCGAGAGAGATAGACGTGACCAAAGACAGTTGTCAGCAATACTTGCGCTGGAAGTAGGGGCGACGTTTATGAACCCTCATCAAAAGGTTCAAATTTGCTTATTATTTTGAGGAAGTTGGGGCATCACCCGGAAGAATTGGGGCGACGCCGCTCGGTATCAATGGACCTCTGGCGTTGGTGTTGCTGCTGTATGATCCTGAGCTCTTGGGAAATGCTGGGTAATAATGAAGGGGTCAGCAGGCGACGGTGGAAAGGTTGAATATTGTACTGTCGCCTTCATGTTTGTATGAGGGGTCTGGATACATAAGGATCGCAGAGTTGCCCTTGAGTCTTTCATTGTAGTGAGACGCTCATTAGTGGTGGAAGCAAGATTATCACCGATCAAAAATTCCTCTATGGTGGCTGAACCATCGCGAGGAAAGAGAGAAGAGGATAGCCAGGAAACCTCGTGCACGATATGCTGTTAGCGGTGGATCTTGCTGCAGTATTGGCTGAATCAGAGCTGCTTGAAGAGCCAGTTGGCGGGATATGATTTGCCCTCGGAAAACTAAAGCTGTAAACTGTTGTTTCTTGTTGTCATGGGATGTGTTCATAAAGTCCCATGAACTTATTTATAGTTCTATGGATTACTTTTGCCAGAAATTGCAGTATAATTGGCAATATTGAAAAATTGCAACGTTGAAGGAGCATATACCTTTAATGACCGCAGCAGGTCTAGGCGTTTGCCCCTCTTTGTTTGGTTGGATAACTGGGCGGAAAACACTGTTGTTTGTTTCCATCTGATATGGCTGCGTCACTGCCAAAGAGTTGAACGCAGGATGTGAGAAAAGGAATTCAGACCCGCGTGGAGGGAATGAAGTATTTCGGTCCGCCTATTGCAGTAGGGCTGGCCTTGTGGCTGGAGTCTGCCAGATGGATTTTTAGCAGGTTCCAGAAGGGCTGAGTTAATTGTAATCCAGTCTGGATGACGAAGATGGTTGCAGGAGTCTGTTAGCTCATGATTGTTGAGTCAGGTATCCAAATTGATTCTGAGCTCATTGGCAACCCTTTCTGAAGAGATCCTGGAATATTGAAAAAAATGATCTGATGGCAGGAGGAGGGGAATGAAGTACGCCTCCTCAGGTATTGGATCAGTTGGTACGTCAGGATACAGGAGCTGGAGTTAATTGATCCTGAGGATGGGAGGGTGCCGCCAAGTGCGTCATAGATTTTAGACTTCGCGTCTTAGTGTGAGTAGAGTAGCGACGATGCTTGCCACGAGGGAAAGAGGCACGGGCCCCAATACTGCCATGGTTGATGGAAAAAGGCATAGGAGGTGCCATCCAGGGGTTAACACCTCTAGGAGGTGGGATCTTTGAAGGTTTGGTGTGGACAGTTTTCGCTGTGTCCGCGGGGGACAGGACTCTGAGGGTAGAATCAGATTGCCACTGGCACGCAGCCTGTTAGTTCAACGCCTCCTCACTGGAGGAAGGCTAGTTCGGACCCTGAGTCATTTGTCATAGAGAACCATCCCAAGAAAGGGCGATGTGACAGTGTAGGTGACATAAGGCAGGGGTCCAATTGATGGGTAAATGTGCAATGGTGGGGCAGTCGATGAGGCGAAGGGCATAAAGTACGAGATCCCTGTGAGCGAAGAACGCAGGGCTGGCAACCGGAGGTGGGAGGGTTTTTAAGTACTTGGGCCCTCCGATGCCAAGTAGCGGATAGTTAATCGCCGATGGCCGGCAGGCAGGCCGTGCTATTAATAGCAGGTTGGATGCTCGCCGGTGGCTTCGTTGTCGTGCACGGGCATTCATTGCGGTGCCGACGGATAGGGGTCCACAAAGATCGAGGCGGCCAACCGAAAGCCCTGTGCCTCGCAGCTATACCCCACGAGCCACCACACTGGCCAGAGCACAGGCGGATTTTAGCACGGTCACGGGTGGAGGAGCCCGGCTCGTCAAAACTGTACCTCGCCATGCCAGGGAAACGCTGGTCAAGGAAACTGCAAGATGTGCTGACGTGGATAGTACAAGGTGTTGTAGTGAAGCTTTGTTTTGATTGTGAGTTGCCTCTTTTTAGCTGTCTTCTTCAGTTTTGTTTGAAGGTTAAGAGCTGTGTCTGAGAAGCCAGAGTGTCCGCGCCAGGAGTCTGGAGGGGGGGGGGGGAAGCAGACTGCAAGATTTTTTGGAGGTAAGAAGGAGTTTTTAGCTTTAACTCTCTGTCCTTCCTAGCTCTAGAGCTTAACTTGGTGCAGTGAGAGCATTTTTGGGGAATATGAGTCTCCCCCAAGCATTTTATACACTTGGAGTGTCCATCAGAAAGAGGGATAGCGTCCTTACAAGAGGAGCAGCGCTTAAAGCCTGTGGAGCCAGGCATATTTGAAGCGGCTGACAGGAGGAGAAAATTTTTCATTTTTTTTTTTTTAAATAGTAGGAAGAAAGGTAGGTAACACTAACTAACAGCTAAGAAACAGGAAAAAAACTGTCTAACTACAGGTATTTTAAGATGGGAAGGAAATATAAAGGAGTCTGCTGAGCATCGTCTCAAGCCGGGGGCAGTAGAGAAGGAACTGAGGGTACCGGCAGCGCATGCTCTCTAGTAATATACTCAGAGTGAGTGACAGGTTCTAAGCATGCGTGGCTGGTAGGAGTACTGCTGTAAAAAAATCTCCGCTCAAAGGCGCAGGGGCGCACCGACACCTAGAGTGGAGCACCCACAGGGACATCTCTCGAAGAAGAACCTGTCTTCCAACAGTGGCCAATGCCAGGTGCCCCGGAGGGAATGAACAGAACAGGGAATCATCAAGTGATCCATCCCCTGTCATCCATTCCCAGCCTCTCACAAACGGGGCTAGGGACACCATCCCTGCCCATCCAGGACAAACTGTTATTCTAGTCTCATGATTAACTCTCCTCCAGAAAGTGACAGAGTCCTGGGGCACCTTATAGACTAACAGACGTATTGGAGCATAAGCTTTCGTGAGTGAGTACCCACTTCGTCAGAGGCATCAATAAAAGCTTATGCTCCAATACGTCTGTTAGTATATAAGGTGCCACAGGACTCTTTGACACTTTTTACAGATCCTCCAGAGTGAATGCCACCAAAATACTAATGTGAACACTGTTCAAAGAGTGCCCTATCAGTCTGGCCTGATTGTCAGTAACTACATTGATTTTGTACACATAGCAGGGAGTCATTATCACAGCTGTCTTTTTATTTTTTTTTTAAACAAACTATAAGCTCTTCAGCACATGGACCATCTTCTTGTTCTGTTTGTACCATGCCTAGCACAATGGGACCTGGTCCCTGACAAAGTACAGATAAATACCTTGTTAGCCTCTGCTATCTTCATGGCAGTGTAGCATTCAGCGTCAGCTTTTGCCTTCTCCCTAGCAAGGAATGCACCATCTGTAAGGAAAACCACGGCAGCCATTTAAATACAAGAGAGCATGCAGCTGCTGTAACTTGTTAAATGTGCTCCACATTTGGACCCATCTTTGTATTTATAGTAGCATCCACATGCTGCAGCATATCAACACCACTTCTGAACTATGGGTGGCATACTTGGGTCTTGGGGGAAGAAATAGGATTAGAAGCTACAGTCTCTCTGAAATGCAATGGAATGATTATACACCAATGCCTCCCCTGCAAGAGAGGCAAATGGCTAATCTCTTCACTCTCCTCCAAAACATAGCCATCTCTTGAGAAAAAGCATGGCAGCTATCTCAGTGCAGAACAGCAGGCAGCAAACCTACATACCACATCTGCACAGGACATAAAGAACACCCCATCAAACTGAAACCACAGGGGGAATTTTAGGTAGCGAATGTAATTACCCAAACTGGAATTTGGCCAGGACACTGGAGCTAACATCCCCAATTCTTGTGTAAAGGGCCAGGAGATCTTTAACCCTTAAACTCAGGCTTCTGGATGGGCTCTTAGATGTGGCTTTTTCCAGGATTTCAAGAGCTCGGCAAACAAAGGGTTTGATCCTGCAAGATGCTGAGTGGTCAAGTCTTAGAGAAGCACCTCCCGTCAGTATCAGGCAGGGATACAAGATGAAACATTTTATAAAAGTCATCTAAAGAAACCAACACTTCCCCACTGCCTATTGCATTCTTCCTTTTCCCCGACATTTTGTGGTTAACCATATTTAATTAACCTTAATGTTACACTGGCACAGTCTGTAAAGCCAGGCTTATCTGTATGGTCCACTATGGTCCCTGGATATTCACAGCCTGTTTTAGGGCACCCAACTCAGCGAGCAATAACACTCTTCAATCCAGGCTTGTCAGAATGCACTGGGATCCTATTCAAGTTGTTTCAAAGCAAACTGGATAAACCATTCCTTCATCTCCATCAATAGGGAGAACATCCACATTTAAAAACAATACCAGCAGCTGGAAGGCTGGGAATCAAGGCTTCGCTCCATTTGGCCAACTAATGAGAACAGCTCTGCTGACTCAGTCAGAACAGCTGGAAGGGCTGACGCAGGGCAGAAAGTCCCTGGCTGCAGGACGCACGGGCCGCTGTCTGGTATGGAGCTGGAGTGAAGGCCTGGCACCTGGTGACACGTATTTCATAAGAAATAAAAACTATTGTAGTTCTGCTGGGAACTTCTTAATGAGAAGCTGCTGATCTGAAACTCTAATTGGCGCCTCAGTGGGCTTCTGCAAAGCTTGACAGGGCCTATAATGAACATAATTGGAAATAGGGCCTTGCAGCTCTGAGCCAGAGAGGCAGAGCCCTTTTCTTGTCCTGGAATTTGCCTGACACAAGGCACTGCATGGGGAAAAAGCCCTCTCAGTTAAGAGCTCAAGCTCCTATCAAGCACTCAGAACCGTCGCCTTGGAAAAGAAAAATAATCAGAGAGATAATTTGCAAGAAAATGCTTCCATTCCTGCCCCTAGTCATTATTCGCTCCTAAAAGAAGCAAACAGCAATTCCAGATAGGTATGAATAATGCAGGAATCCATGACAGGAAAAGACAGAATATAGGGTTTGTTTACTGCTGATAATGCTTAAAGAGAAACACTCACTTGTTTAGCCTAGGGAGATTTCTTCCCCCGTTACACACACACCATCATCTTTCTAAGACACACCCACCTTGATCTTTGGATCTCGAAAGCTGCAAGGCAGGTCTCTGCTTATCTCAGAACTGGACAAACTGGTGAGATGAGTTTGGCCACATTTTTTTTTTCCTTTTGTCTAAACCAAAAATCTAGAGCTATGTTTACTGAAAACTCCTGACAGGTGTTCACATTCTAGAAAAATTCTGAAGAAAGAGGGGCAGATGTAAACTTCCATGGAACACTGTGGGTGCCTGAATGGAATGGCATGGCAGCACCCCACCCTGAGAGGATTTTCTAACGAAGTTCTAGTATATTCCTGCTTCTGGAAGATGCTCTGCCTGGTTCCTAGGTGTGTCCCACACACTGTAGTGGTGGTAACAAATCTCTGTGGGAAGAGTGGGAGTCTGCAGTGCTGGCTCCTGCAATACTGTTGACAATCACACTGCCTGCCTCCTATGCTGCGGTGACAAATGTCTCGGAGTTTGTTTGGGGCTCTCCAACTTTGGTACATTTGCCAGAGCAAACATGTCCTCCTCTCCCAATAGACCTAGTCCCTCCAAGCACTCCAGTCTGAAATGGGGGTGGAAATGAAGGGAAGAATCTGAGCATGCAGACAAATAAGTTTTGAAAGTTGCAATGCATTTTGAGGGTCACATGAAAGGTTACTGCATCAATCATACACTGGGGTTCAATATGAAAGGCCTCTGTACTTTCACATGGGGGCTCAATCATATTGTGGGTAGACTTTGGCCAACTCACATGCACGTTCTGTGCCTCAGTTTACCCATAAGAGAAATAGGGATAATACTGCCCCACCTCACAGCAGCATCGTGAGGACTAACTAAAATATCTGTGATGTGCTTTGAAATCTTCCGAGAAGAAGCACAAAGGAATTTGTTATTGGAAAGGTTATTGCTCACCTTCAATCTCTGAAATTTTCTTCTCTGTTTCCTTTTCCATCACCTTCTGTCCATACGTTATTTCGGCCACTTGGGCAATTTTTTCTGCCTCTGCAACAGTAAAGGAAACATCTCGATGCCCAAAGAGTTATGACCCGAGCTCCTTTTCCACAGAAGCAATCTCAGCCCCACACCCCCTTATTCTCCTCTGGCAAACTCAATCCTTATAGGGTAGAACTACCCTGCAACTGGAGGTACAGCTGCAGTAGGTGTAACCCCATGGGATCTAGCTTTGATCTAGCTAGCTCAGGTCCCAATACCACCAGGGAGCTGGGGTATGTACTTGGGTGGCTAGCCTATGCTGCCATGGCTTCACTGCTACTGATACCCCAGTTAGCTAGATAAAGCTACCTTAGGTATGTTTACACATGCTGCACATATACCTCAGACTGCAGTGTGGACATACCCATACATCACTTTCAGCCCTCAAGAGGTTCAGCATCACATCAAGGGATGTTTGTAGGCAAAGCAAGCACAGCAAAACCATCTGAGAAGTCCAGAGCTGTGCTGGAGGCTTTACATGAGCAAGAGATGGGTATCAAGCAGAAAGAGAACACTCTGCATTTTCAGTGTCCTTATCTACAAGATACAGAGCTGTTCAAAGAACTCCTGGCAGCAGCCCAAATTAGGAGGAACTAATTTTAAAACAGACTTAATCACAGGAACCTGTGACTGCACATTTAATCCAAATACAGAATTTTACAGAAGAGAAATTCACAGCGAATCCCTTGGTTCACACATTCAGCGGTGCAGTTAAGGCTGTCACTGTGCTTACTGTTGACAGACTCTGAACAGAACCAGCTCGACTAGAGATGTGCTAGAGCTTCTCCCATCTTCCCTAAACTTCACACTCTGCTCCATCCCACTTCATATAAACAGCCAGTGTTCATCTTGTTTACGGTCCCCTTATTTAAAATCTCTTAGAGCATTATACTGCTGCTCGCACGAGACCCAGCAGTGGCACATGCGCTGCATGTACTTCCAGAGAGGTGTCTGGGTTAGACACCCACCCACGCCTGGAAAGTCTCCCAACCAGCCACAACTATGGGAGATGCATATACAGACCAATCAGGGCCTTCTTCCTCTCCGTCTCTGCTTCCTTCTCCACCACCTTCTGCTTCTGAGCCGCGATCAGCAGCTTTGTCTTCTCGCTCTCCCTAGTGAGCCAGAACAAGACAGATATAGAACTGCAGCGACCACACAGGATACGACTTCTCAGAAGTGCAGCCATCCTCCTTAGGTGACAGCCACGCCTTCCATGCTTGTCCCACTGCTACCCACACGCATGACACTGGGTAGATTCTCTCTCCAGAGTGCATTTGTAGGGGCAGGTAGTGGACAGAACAATGCATACGCTCACACTCTACCTTGCTAATTTCATAGACAAACTCCCCACTCCATTTTTCCTGACCTGATAAATAAAAAGCTCTCTCCTCTCCCACAACAAGATACTATTTTTGCATGATCATACAGTATGTAATGTGTACTGCTGCCCTCTGCTGGGTGAATCAGAGCTACTCCAGTGAGCATATCACCCTCCAGTGGAGGGCAGTATAAGCACTAATTACTAGAATACATGCATATAAAGTTTCTGTTAGTGGAGGTATCAAATTATTAAATTAGGACCATAAAGCAGGAAGTGAAGCTATATAAAAAACCTTAGCCTTCAACATAGCCATAGCTATAAGTTTTCACTTTCTAACTTGGAAATTGCTTTTCCATTTGTAAGTAAATAGCTTTGAGAGGTGTACGTGCAGGATCAAATGCTCCTTTTTTTTATTTAATAAAATGGCTACGTATCTCTCTCACCCCCACGGTCCTACTGCCTTCTAAGAATGAAGTGAAATTAAAGAACATTCTCTTTTGAAAACACCACCATCGTGTTTTCTCCTAAAATTTCAACCATTTCAAATACAGCTCAGGGAGCAGCAATCAGGCCTGAAGAACTAGTCACTCTCCAAAGTACACCGCACACCATGCTGTATTTATAGCGACAGAGATAAAAATGGGCTGATTGTAGAAATAAGGAATCTCCAGATTGGGCCCCATCACACACAAGCTACCTGGACTTCTGGGGCTAGGGACACAGGCTTGGGAGAGGATTTGGGAAGAAAGGAAGACCTTTTTTGATTACACCCCCTTTGGTGGCACAGTGTTCAGAGAACCTGTGTGTTTCTGAATGGTCAGTGCAAGGCAGGCTGCTGGCTTAGGAAGTGTTGAAACAACAGGATCATGTTGCCAAGTGTTATTAAAACAAGTTATTTCAAAGTTTTGAAAAGTCTTCAGCTTGTTGTATCAACAATTTCTTCATCGCCATTCAAACGGCAGGATTACGGGTAGAATTTATCCACCCTGCCATTTGTGCACACTCATCAAAAGGCCCTTTTAAAAAGCCTTGAAGGCACAGTGTTAAGGTCAACAGATCCCCAAATGAACCACTTTTACAATCCAAATGCCCGCAGACACACAAAATACAGAAAACCTTCCCAACAGCAGAGGCATGCTTCCACAATGCCATTCCTGTTACTTGGGCCTCCCACACATGGCGATGAAGCAGCAGGAGGCTAAAAGAGCATGCCTGGTAGAAGGCACTGAGATCACAGCATACTATGAAAACATATTAGTCTGGATGACAAATTCACTTTGGTAACACAAAGGTGAGAGTCCCAGGCACTTACATGAGTTCATAATTCTTCCGAATCGTTTCTGGAATGTTTGGCTTCGTGACGCGCACTGCCTGGAAAGACAGCGAATAGGAGGAAGGTGGACAAACAGCCAACACACCATGAGCAACCAAAACACTGGCAACAAAAGTGTGGGACTTAAAATTGGGCCAAAGGCCATTAGTTGCCTCAAGGAACTCAACACAGAGTCTAGTTGGTAGAGCAGTTTTCCAAAAATGATGTGCAGCTCTCCATCCCTGCCCAGCACTGCACACCCAATCTCGTAAGCATTTCTGTACCAGATGTGATGTCCTCCCCATGACCAGCACCTTGTACGGCCCAGGTGGGACCCTGATTACCTGTATAATGAGTCCAGGAGCCATGGTGGTCAGGTCCTGCTGCAAAGCCAGCTTAAGGTTTTCATCAATCTGATCTGATATCAAAAAAGTGAGACATGGTTAAAGAACACACAAGGCATTTGGCTCTCAGATCACTTGTGGAGTTATTCAGGACAGGCTTTGATTTAGCACTCTTGGAAATGAAACACAAGTTGAGGTTACATACACACAGGGAAATGTGTGGGGAAATCAAGAGACACCTGTGTGTGCGCGCACACTTTTTTTCCCCTAACAAAACCCCAATCTTGAGCCAGGCCCTGAAGCCTTTCAATAAATCAGGTTTGATTTAAAATTTCAGACTGAACACATGCAAAACAAGATGGTATCACATAAGCAAGATGCAAGACCAGACAAAACTGGCAGTGAAACCAAAATACCGTAATTGGTGTGGGGTGGATAGGACGAATAGCGGGCGAGGGGTCTGTCATGATGGTGAACTTGCACCAACAATATCTAAAAAAGAAGGGGATTTACAATCTTTTTGAAATCTTCCACAGCTCCAGTAATATACCTTTGGGATTTATGGACCTGGGAGGTACTCTCAGAATCCACATTACTGGGAATAAATGGACCATTACTCAGGCAACTGGCAGTATCTCAAGGGATAACTGGAATTGGCTCCTTATCCACTGTGTCTACCACTCAGATGTACATGGCACAGTTGACTGCCAAATTCAGAAGCAGGGAAGGAATATCACCCCAGGACATCATATCAGCAGGGACCTCAAGGGACTTGCATCTTTCTCTGAGCACTGAACAGGTGTCATGTTACGAGATCAGGTGGGTGTACATTGCTTGGCAAGTTTCCTGCAGTGTCTGGGGTTCTCGGGCAACAGGGGATCTGGATCCTTCCTGACTTCTAATTCTGGGTTTCGAAGAGTCTCTCTGTTAGAGGAACTCAGGGATGCCACAAGCCTCTAGTGAGTACTCAAGGAAATGCCCACAAGCATGGTGTGTGTGCAAGTAAATTCTGAGCTATTCTAACCAATGTCCCCCAGAGCTATCATTCCAAACAGGTCCTGGAGCAGTTCCAGTAATTTAAAACCTGGCCTAGCCAGGCCTTGATCTACTCGGGCTGAACGTGTGCCAGCAAGAGACGGAAAGAGGAAAAGGGAGAAAGGTGAAAGGTCACATTCGTTAGTTTAATAGGCTGGATGCATTTTCATTAGCAAATCCACTTGGCTCAGTGGGTAGGAATTAGCTTCAGTGTAGCTGGGGAATTTCAAAAGGAAATAAAGAATTCAAAGCCCTGCTGCAATGAAAGCTCCAAGGAAGGTTGCATGTTCCACTGGGGCCTGCTGAGAAATGCAACAGGAAAATAAAAAATTAACAGCCCTGAAAGTGATCCAGGCTCACTCCCTCAGTTATTAGCTTTGTCCCTGTTCAGATGTCTGGAATTCACATTCAAAACACAGTTCAGCCAGGAGTTTAGGAAACAGCTGTTATCAGTTTCCTGCACCTGCATCCACAGGCAGGGAATCATGACATAGGTCTGTATTCAATGGGCTGCACCCCATTTCTAACTCCTCAGCCAAAAAGCATCCTGCTCAGACAGAAACAATCATGAAGGAGTGCATATAAATTTATACAGACCCTTCCTTCAGTTTACCAAATCAGTTTACTATAGTCTCTTTTTAGCTACTGTGGTCAGCAGCTGCTGATGTCATCTGGAGACATCTATGAGTGAAGAATAAATACAATTTCTGAAAATTCCCCTCCCGTTTCTCTATAGAACCAAGTCCCAATGCTATATTTTGTAGCAGTGCACGGTCAAAACAGGGATCTCTTAGTCCCTTAAAAAGTGCAGTTCAGATACAGTAGTTAATGATTAGCAACTATCACACAGCCATAGGAAGAACAGATCATGGAATTTCAAGGACGAACATGCAGCATGTCTGTGCAAATGTCACACAGTGAGATTGGGCTCCAGCTTCAGATAAGTATTGCAAAGACATTCTCACAATTTCAGAAGAGAAATTAATCCTGAGAATAACTAAAGAATTTAGAAAGAGTAAAGGTCAATTCAGACATTTTGTTTGTCCCTCTCCTGTCAGGATACCCTCCTGTAACAGGTTCTCCTAGTCTCTGCACAGTCTAGTTTTAAGATGACCTGCAATCTAGAATGAAGGATCATCTGTTCCATCCTGAGAGACTGCCCTATTCTCGAACACCCACATGGCATGCCTAGGTAGTATGGTAATAGTTGCTTTAGTAGAACTGAGATATAAGCTCACCATATAGCATTTTGCTTGCCCTGAATGAGTAACATTTCTTGACAGGCGACTAAGTTCTTGTTTATATTTTTTGTGATTGGATCGGTAAATTTCCCATGACTATTTTGCAAGGGTTAGCTAAACAGAGCCATCTACCTGATGAAGCTTCCATACCTTCGACAGGACAATCAGCTGTTCTGTTTGTGACCAGGGTTAGTTCAGTTTAATTATAGTTACATATTCCTTATACTTCAGGAGGTAGTGTAAGTATGTGTATGTGTAAGTTTAACTAATTAAACTGAACCAACCCTGGTCATGAACAGAACAGCTACTGGAGTGATCTCATCAGAATCTGATCGGTTATGGAGAGGGGTCTAAAGGAGGCTCTGACTGTGTACTACTAGATTTTATGGGCAGCAGAAAACCTTGCTGTAGCAACAAGAGATGTTGTTATGTTCGGGTGAATGCGACAATTCATCTGTAAGGTTACAGTGATCCAGGGCAGAGATGGGGCTCACCAAACAGCTCAATGTAGACCTCCTGAAGAGTGTGAACGCTGCAGAACTGGTTCAGCTCATGGTGAATCTTGTTGAAGATGAGTGCTTTGTCATAGTCTGCTGTGTAGTTCTTCACTATGTCATACACTGGTGAGAAAGAGGTTTGCATTAGGAGACTAGGGTGGTGTTGGTCTCAAGTCGGGCTCCACTTGGGATACATGCAATGGGAGCCTGACACATCTGTACTAGTCACTGGGGGCCATTCACTGCTAGAGCCTGGTGGAAAGAAGATCTCTGCACTGCAGAAGCGCACTTTGTTCATTTATTTTGACAGGGAAGGTTTAATTATCGATGTCAATACTTCATAATATACTAACCAATGTTCTGTCATATGCTTTGTAAACATAATGAAGTCTTAGTAACACCAGACCTTTCTACAGCGTCTGCTATTAAATCTTTGCTGAGAAGTGGTGAGACAAGGATTATGTGTCTGAACAATACGATATGTGGATTAGTGAATTTGGGCATGTACATAGCAATTTGTGAGACTCTCAGAGCAGGAAGAAGCCCCCAGGCCCAAAGCTGTACATGGATTTACTTTTAATCAATGGGACTTAAAACAGTCTGGTTCTGTCCCAGTCACCAGGAATTTCTGTGCTCCCACCAGTGTATTCACAAGCAGGGGGGTTTGCCCTGATGTTCTTGGCCAATATATCCCCTCATTCCACTCTTTCCCAACATGCTAGATGGCTGTTGCATGCCACCCCAGAGGTGGCTGCATTTCAGTGGGACTCTATACATCAGTTTGTGACATTTTCGAGTGAAAGGTGCTCAAATCACTTAATCTGTGTCTCACATGCCAATCCTCTGATCATATTCATACCCCTTTCTCCCACCCTTTGCCTATTTAGATTGTTGGCGCTTCATGACAGTGCCTAGCACACCGCCACTGGGATTCATAGGGGCTATTATGATATAAATAATCGTCATCTGATAGGCATTATAGATATTACAATGAAAGGTACTAGAAACATTAGTGTATCAGTGGTAGTAAGTAATAAGAATATGTCAGTGACAATAAAAAACAGAGAAATATATAAAAAATAGTAAAACTGGTTCTGTGTCTTTTAAGTTTAAACTTAAAATTTAAAGTTAACTGTTAATGCCCAAAGAGTACAAGGCTTTAAAGGGGACACTGCTGAATTTCTATGGCTCTTCTGGCCTCCAAATCCATCACTGCATAAGCAGATATGATTTCCCAACCCCATGCTGCATTAGCAGGAACATAAGGAGCTTTCAGAAGGCAAAAGTTGTGCTAACACTCAGATGTGACTGACAGTCCTTCATACTGTAGCCATGCAGACTCATTGGCAGAGATAACTCACCAGCACCTTGGATCAGGAAATTCACCACCTCAATCCTGTCAAAATAAATCATCACTCCCCCACTGTGAAAGGAAAAGAAAAAGAAAAGGAGGGTGTAACAATCCGGTGTAACATCTGGCACCAAATAAAGCTGTTCAGGGATACAGCCAGGGTCTGGGGTGGGTGTAAAATGTATGGAGTACTGGCTCTTCTAGAACAAGCCACTTCTTAGCCATAATTATTCAGCGCTTAAAGGAGACTAGGATGGGAGGCAGAGAACAGAGCTCCCAGCAACACAACCCTGCATTGAACCCGTTCATAAAAGCAAATTCTTATTTCACAATTTTCTAGAGGCTGATCATGCAACTGCCACATAGACAACACCAGGAGGGACCAGTCATGGAGACAACACTCTCTAGCGGACTGAAACGGACACTTCACAACCTTTAAAAGCAGCAGAGAATCCTGTGACACCTTATAGACTAACAGTAGTTCACAGTGGTGGGCCTGCACTTACAGCAAATCCAAGTGGAAGTTTTTGGGGGAACCCCAAGAACAATGGCCCAGTTTACTCTGGATTTAGCTACGTGTAAGCTAGGAATAATGGGTTCTAGTTTGGAAGGAGCAGGTCTAGTGGTTAGAGTGTGTGGGGGTCTCTGGACTCCTGAATCCTTTCCTTAGTTCTCTGACTCTCTTGTGACCTCACACCAGTCACTTAAACTCTCTGTGCCTCTATTTTCCCACTGGCAAAATGGAGATAAAACCTGCTTCATAGAGAGCATGTGAGGCTCAGGATTTTAGATCCATGGAGAGAAGGTGCTAAGTAAAGGATTAGACATGGAAAGGGCTCTGAAGCCAACCGTAATGCAGTCTATCCTCACTTGAAATTTAAGTAGGCTAAGAATCAGGCCATGGAGACTGAGGTCCCCTCTCAAGCCTAGAGACAAGAGCAGTCACACCCATAAGGACATTCATGCCCTGGAGAGGGTAGGGTATTTGCATTGCCACATTCCCCAGGGTAGCACTGTGGGAAGCCAGAGTCAGCTTCTACCTGACACTCTGCAGAAGCCCCACCAGCTGAGACTGCAGAGTGGAGGCTCTGAAACAGCCCGTTCCCTGCCTGCCTTGTCCAAGGCCCTGCCCTACTCAGCACAACACAATTTTCAGGCTGTGATGAGCTAATGTAGGCTCTCAGTAGAGAGAAGCTGTAGTCACCACAACCTATGCCCTATGGACTTTCTGCTATTGGGACACTTACATCCTGGTTTATGCTAGCAGAAGTCTTTTTTTTTTTTTTGCCAGGGATGAATCAAATCAGTAGACTTTAAGAGAACTGTAAAGTTATAGGAAGTTCTCTCTCGTTGTTACTATTAAACAGTCGCATTATTTACTGTATGTTATTCTGAAGTGGTGTAACACTAAGAGCAGAGTGTTATTGTCTTCATACTAAGAACAAACTAAACACACCAAATATGCAGCTACAATAAGGCAACAAATGTTAAGGTATGTTGGAGCTTCCTGAAAACACAGGATTGAATTCAGGATCAGGGCAGGAGGGCATCTGACCAGCCTGCTAACAGGAACAAAGGGCAAAGTACATTCAAGTACTGCAACCTATGATTCAGCATCGGGAGAAATCAAGAAGAAAAACTGGTGCAACTTGACTGCTGTGCCAGATGATGGTCTGACATCTCACCTGGTACCACAAGGAACATTTTTCACCTCATCTGTCTGCAATGTAGTCTGCAGAGAGAGAGAGAACAAAGATTCAATTAAGAGCCAGCCTGCTTACAGTACAAGAGTTATGTAATTCCTTTGTTTTTCAGCAGCTTTCCTGCCACCTTACAGAGTATCAGCTCTCAAGTTCCTCATTATATCACCCCTTTGTCCTGGAGTAGCCTAGGGAACTGCAAAAGCTAGAACTAAATCTGCTTCTATTGATTCTTCCTTCATTTGCTATCCAGCGCTTGTCAGCTCTAGGGATAAACCTGAAAGCCACTTGTCCAAAGGTTGCTCAACAGAATGAGTGCATCACTGCATAACTCTTTGAGAGCGTTTGCCAGTGATCTAGCCTGCAAGTTTACTGGAGAGGTTCCAAAGTCCCCACTTCAGAATGTCTATTAACCCGCTTGAAAGAAAAACTGGGTAAAAGAAAGATGTACCAACCCAAGAGAAAGATAATGGGGAAAAAGCCCAGAAAGTTCAGAGCAGGTCTGGGGCAACTCCAGTGATGCAAACCTTGCAGCAGTCTGTTGTATCTACCCGAGGTTGGAGCAGGAGGAACTATAAAAAGGGAGAAAGTAATGCAAAAGACCATTTATAGTGCAGGGTTTCTATGGGTCTTGCCCTTCTGCTCTGGGGAAAAATGGCCCCATGCAGAGGTCCAACCCAAGCCTGATGTACCCACAGGGCTTTAAATGGTACACAACCCTTGCACCGGTCCTCTGCACATAGGCCATTTTCACCCTTTGTGCAGGCAGAGTCTGACCATCTGCCACTGATTTCAGGCTCATACTGAGCATAAAGGCATTTCCCTCTCCTGCCTAGATTCTCCTTTGGGAGGTTCCTGAAAGTGTCATCATCAGTCTTGTGCCAGCAACATCACAGGCTGTTTCCCTGGAAAAGATTGTGATGTCCCAAATGCAGCATTTTCTGACCAATTTGGTGGGAAAATACTAATGTAAGCAGACAAATGCAAAAATACCTGCACAGATTTGTAGGAGGTTATAAAGGGGAGCATAAGGTGGAAGCCAGGTCCACTGGTGGAAGTCAGCAATGCGCCACCTCTGCAGGAGAAGAAAAAGAAGAATGATACACAGTTTATTCCCAAGTATCCGCAGATACTTTGACTATAGGAAGGCACGGAAGCATTAAAGATTAGATGCACTGAAAAAGTAAATAAACTGACATAATCTTGTCACTTCCAAACACAGACAGATATCTGCAAATATATCTGTATTTGTCATCTGTGCTTGGACACTTTTCTCCTTTAATTTAAGTTCTTGATACAGTTTGTGTACCCTGAATTCACAGCATACTGAAGACACTTTAGATAATGAGCAAATACTAAAACCATACAAGCTCTTCCTGTCTTTGATAAGAAAGGAAAAATTGTTCCCTGCGGTTGAGGCGGGTTGGTTTTGCTCTGTCACAAGCCACATTCAACTGCCAGTTAGGATACGAAAAATTACCAGCTAGCAAAGAGTCAGACACACAGCATTATGATTGTGGATTTCAAAACCTTCTCAAAGTTATGATCAATACATAAGAAAAGTGCCATAGCAATTAACGAACCCTAATGACACAAATAACCCAAAGCAGCTGGAGAGCCTGCTAGTCTCAGAAAACAAATGGAGACAGACTAAATATACCTTAAGACTAAATAGTTGAAAATCAGTGCCATGGGATTTGGACCTTTCACCTCCAGGTCACTGGTTCAAATCCAGCCCAGGCTGATAGTAATCAGAAGTTGTTACCACCCCAACAGCTGTTCAGTAGCCTGTGTGGAATGGGTTGGTGAGAGGCAGTGATTTCCCTACACCCCCCCTTGAATTTCCCCAACACTCCCCCCAGTTTTGTGAGCTAGTTACATACCAATTTAGTAACTGTTTGGAAATCTGAATTTAAACTGAAACATGAATACACACTTTAAAAGCTTATACAGTGTTATGATAAAATGTGTGTATCTGGAAAAGTATACTAGATTTGAAAAGTATGAACACAGACTAGCTTCCTTGCTTCTTTATACAGCTGTTGTTTTTTATGATGTCAGTGCATTCATTTCGGTGATGTTGGCCAACCTAATAATTTCAAATAATGATTTGTGAGCAAAGTCTAAATGAGCTCTCCCTGACAGCGAGTGATGAGCTGGGGCTGCGGGGAAAGGCTGCAGGGCCAGATTATATTTACATTTACACCTAATCTACCTAGGTATCCAGCAAACAAAGCTGTGTTGTCCAAGTGATAGATTTTGGCTGGGGTTGGGTTACAAACCACTTGAATGGGGGAAATGGGGGATGAAATGTTGTTCTTATTGTATAAATAAAGGCAGTAGAATTGTATCGTTTAGTCTGTGATGGTTTGAAAGGCACCAAGAGAGAGGGTGAGGACCTGTCCCCCTCTCCACTGTTTTAAAGACAGAGCTGATTAGGCTCCATAGATAGTCTTTTGTTCTGTTAAGTGACCACTGCAGCTGAAATCGCTGACAATCAGGTCCAGTGCTTAGTCCTGTTGTGAGGACAGTGATCCTGTGGGTACAATGTTTTTGTGTAAGACAGCCCAGACTGCACTAGCAGTGAGGTTCCCCCACTGAGAGCTCAGCTGAAATCACTGAGAGCTGGTGGAACCTCAAGAGACCAATTCGCAGAGGTCACAGTGGCAGGTGGCAGCAGAAGGTGACTGTGCAGGGCCACTGGCAACAGAGCGGTGGAGTGAACGGTGGCACAACGAACAGCCGTGCCAGAGCGAACAGTGAGCAGCTGGAGGAACAAGTAAGGTGCCTTTTTGTCCTCCACCTGGGAGATTAACTCACGTGAAAGCACCTCTGAACTCTGAGTCTCCACTGACCAAAGACAACACCGGTGAACGGGTTGCAGTGGAGGGAAAAGTGAGGGCACGTTAAATAAACGTTTGTTTGTTTGGACTATATTTTAGTCACTTTGCTCCAGAATGCTAGATTAGTGACTAGGAATGGAAACTTATATAAATATGTTTCCTAGTAGGCCAAAATTTTAAAAATGCATTATTTGCCAAGGTGTTATCTCACATTGTTGCTATCTTGAGAGGTCATTATGTTGGGGAGTTTCTGTACTAAACATTATTATAATTAATTTTTACATAAGAATGGTCATACTGGTCAGACCAATGGCCCACATAGCCAGTATCCTGTCTTCTGACAGTGGTCAAGGCCAGGTGCTTCAGAGGGAATGAATAGAAGAAATCATCAAGTGATCATCCCCCTGTTGCCCATTCCCAGCTTCTGGCAAACAGGCTAGGGACACTCAGAGCATGGTGTTGCATCCCTCCCATCCTGGCTAATAGCCATTGATGGACCTATTCTCCAGGAATTTATCTAGTTCTTTTTTTAATCCTGCTATACTTTTGGTCTTCACACCATCCCCTGGCAAAGAGTTCCCTGGGTTGACTTTATATTATGTGAAGAAGTACTTCTTTTTGTTTTTTTAAAACCTGCTGCCTATTAATTTAATTGGTGACTGCTAGTTCTTGTGTTATGTGAAGGATTGAATAACATTTCTTATTCACTTTCTTCGCACCAGATCAAATTTTATACACCTCTATCATATCCCCCCGAGTCATCTCTTTTCTAAGCTGAAAATTCCCAGTCATTTTAATCTCTCCTCCTGTTTCATACCCCTGAATCATTTTAGTTGCCCATCTCTGTACCTTTTCCAATTCCAATCTCTCTCTTTTTGGGATGGGTGACCAGTGAACTGGGGAACAATGGCAAACTGAAATTCAGTGTTGATAAAATGCAAGTAATGCCAGTGGAAAACAATCGAACTTACTACAAAATGATGGCAGCTCGAAAGTTAGTGTTACATTCAGAAGAGATCGTTGGAGCATTGTGGAATAGTCTCTGAACCATCACCAATGGTGCAGCAGCAGTTCAAAAAGCAAACAGAAGTTGGGAATCAATAGGAAAGGGGGATAGATATTAACGACAGAAAATATCCATTGCCTCATATAACATCATGTATGTCGTACTTGATGTTGTGATGCCAGACCAGTCACCCAGTTTTGTGAGATCCCTTTGTAACTCTTCACAGTCTGCCTGGGACTTAACTATCTTGAATAGTTTTGTATCATCTGCAAATTTTGCCACCTCACTGTTTACCCATTTTTCCAGATGAATATGTTGAACAGTACTGGTCCCAGTACTGACCCCCAAGGATACCACTATTTATCTCTCTCCATTCTGAAAACTGATAATTTATTCCTACCCTTTGTTTCCGATCTTTTAACCAGTTACTGATCCATGAGAAGACTTCCCTCTTATCCCATGATGGCTTACTTTTCAAAAGTCAATTTAAATTAATTTTTTTTTAATTTATATTTTTTTTTAGAAATCTAGACCTGTTATGCGTTTTGGTGTAACTTGCATTATTCTTATGTTAAATTTGCATTATCCTAACAAAACATTTACTTTATTCATGTCTCTTTTATATATCTCATTGGTCCTGATACCCCCCCTGTAAATTCAAACACCTCCCCTAATTTCAGTTCCTGGGGAAGCCACTGGTGAGAGGTCCCTCAATCCAGTCCTCAATGGACAGGTGTCCACATCACAAAAACATGCCATTACACTTGTCACTAATCGGTCCCCTTGTTGGCAGGTTCAACAGAGGTGCAAAGGGTTGAATAAGCCATGGAGACTGAATTACTCTCTCTCACACAGAGATGGTCCCTTCAGATCAGGGCACATCTATTAGCAGGGAAGCTGGCGCTGCCAATGTTGTATCCTATCTGAGGATGAACAGAGGACTTAAATCCTCACGGCTGTCAGGTCTGCACCTTTCACCAAGATCACTCACTCCACAGTCAGTCCCTCCTTCACCTGCCAGCCAGCCAAGACCACAACTTGAACTTCTGCTTCTCTCCTGACACAGCCGATATCTTCACAAGCACCTGAAGCAAAGCAGAGAGCTACAATCCTTATTTTAATATCTGGGTTATGTGATATCATCAGCTCTTCTGGGGAAAACATAGACGCTCGAACTCAGACTTTAAATCCAGGTGAAGGTGGATGAGTCACAAGATATTTCGTACTAAAGTGGAATTACTGATAATTTCTAAGACTGCCTGAGTGTCTTCTGTTACCAATCTGGGATCACAAACTATGTCTTTCCCCAACTCCACCCCACTTTGACAGAACATTGGCATCTGATGGGAAAGCTATTGGATAGTGGTTTCAAAATACCATGAACCCAAATAATATTCCAGATGCATGTCTTACCTATAATAAACACCAATATGTCCTTCTTCAATTTTGTGTACTGCAGAGAAGAGAGTTGCAGCCAGAAAACTAACAGATAGCGCCGCTATTGCACCTAGTTGGGCCATCCCCGAGAGCTCCGCCTGGGGAAAGGGAACATAGAGTACATGAGATCAGAGATTGAGGCAAACTGAGAAATATTTAAATAAATGTACTTAGACTAATATTAACACAGGATCTAATAACAACTATCCTTCCAGCAGAGGATCTCAAAGTGCTTCACAAAAATTAAGCCCCTCACGTATTCCCAGGAGGCAGGTTTTACTCCCATTTAATAAATACGGAAACTGAGGCAGCAAACTCACATGCCTGTTGTCACAGAATGAATCTGTAGTAGAGCTGGGAACTGAACTCAGAAGTTCTGACTCCAACTCTCCTGCTCTAGCCACTGGACAATATCTCAGCTCACTCTCTCTTTTTTTGTTTAAGACATCCCTACCAGTGCATTTGGGGTATAGTTAAAGGAACCAGAAAGCCAAGAGTCTAGTGCAACTTCCACCTCACATTATTAGTGTAGGTATCGTATTCTCCAGGTTCAGTCTCCATGGAGTTTAAAGCTGTTTTGCTACAGTAGTAACATGCACAAGTGGACTAGAAGAGTCTTGGCACAGACAGTTTGTTTCATGTGGGCACATTAACTCCAGGAGTTACACATGCCCCTCAACAGAAGAGGGGACCTCTTGCAGTCGTGACCAAATTACACAGGCTGCCAAATGAAGGAGTGAGTGCAGATCTGCCACTATAATTGTGACCTGCATCCACAGAATGGTAATTGCATGTTATTTCCCAACAAACCATTTTTTACTGTTTGTAAATGTCAGAAAGAGCGCACATGTACCGTACCGTAAATCCTTAGATGTTATACAAAAAGCACCACGTCTCTTTCCTTTCCTGAGGAAGGGTTTGAGCTATGCTATAGACATGGGACATAATTTGTAACCACAAACACAAGGCCAAAGGTATTGGCCTATTAAGTAGTTCATACTCTCAGGCATTAAAAGGAACCCTAATACTCAATCCAAGCTGCTGTCACCTCCTTCCCTCCTCTCCCAGCCACACCGTTCCCTACCTATTGCTGGCGCTTTACTCAATCTCTGGTCTTCGGCTAGATTATAAATTACGATGGGGAAGTGACCTTGTATTTGCCTTTTCACCTATGTGATGCTTGCCTGACCAGGGGGCTGTACAATTTCTAAGACTGCCTGAGGGTCTTCTGTTGACAATCTGGGACCACAAACCACTGCCTGCCCCTGGGGATGGAGCAGCCATAAGGGAAACCTGAGACAGCGAACTCCAGGAGAAGCTGTGCTCACATGAGGGCTGAGACCCTGGGGGGGGGTGACCCTGGCCGGGGGGGGGTGGGGGGCGCCGGTCCCAGCCTGGCGGGCAAGCAGGGCGAGAGGCTGAAAAGAGAGTCCAGCCCGGTGTGGAGGGACCCATAGGAGGGGAGCTGCAAGGGAGGGTGTCCGTGGGCCGGCAGGGGTCTCCCAGGAATGAGTGGGAGCGTGGCCTGGGATGGGGGTGGCCCATGATGCGGGCGGGCGGGCGGATCCCCAGGGTGGGTCTGGGGGCGGGTAGGGGGAGGGACAGCCCTCGGAGGAAGGGGGCTGGCCCGGCGTGGGCGGGGGCCGGAACCTGGCCCGGGAAGATGGGGGGGGCGGGGGCAAAGGAAGAGTTCCCCCACTCACCGCCTGCTGCAGCAACTTCCGGGTGTCGCCACGGTGACGCTGATATCATCATCACTGCGCGCCGCCCCCGGCCCCGCGAGCCGGGCAGTTCCAGCGGCGGCTCCGCCAGGGGGAGCCAGAGACTCACTCCCTGCCGTCGCCATGAGGTCAGCGCTTGGCTGCCAATGAGGGGGAGGGCGCCTGCGTCCTATTCCTGGGCCTGGCTCCCACGCCGGCCCAGCATGCAGCCCCGGACTCCTGGGTCCTATTTCTGGACTGGGCCCCCGCATCGACCCACCGTGCAGCCCTGGGCTCCTGGGTCCTATTTCAGGCTCCCACACTGACCCACCATGAAGCCCTGGACTCCTGGGTCCTATTCCTGGGCCTGGCTCCCATAATGAACCCACCATACAGCCCCAGATTCCTGGGTCCTATTTCAGGCTCTCACACTGACCCATCATGAAGCCCTGGACTGCTGGGTCCTATTCCTGGGCCTGGCTCCCATAGCGAACCCACCATACAGCCCCAGACTCCTGGGTCCTATTCCTGGGCCTGGCTCCCATAACAAACCCACCATACAGCCCCAGACTCTTGGGTCCTTTTCTTGGGCCTGGCTCCCGCACCGACCCATCATGCAGCTCCGGACTCCTGGGTCCTATTCCTGGCTCCCACTCCGACCCACCGTGCAGCCCCGGACTTCTGGGTCCTATCCCTGGCTCCAATGCTCACTTGCTGTGTTGCCATCAGTTTAACATGGTCCCATGCCTCTTTCCAAAACTGTGTCACCTCTGTGGTCCATGAGTCCTGGATTCTGTTCTCAGCTCTGACACCAACACTTCTTATAGCATATAGTCTATATATATGTATAGGGTTTATAGTCCCAGCTCTGCCACTGACTTACCAGAGGAATGTGCACAAGTGATTTTGTCTTGACTTGAAAGCATTGACTTTCAATAAGCTCCGAAGTCTCTGTTGAAGATGAGAGGATAGCTCCATCAATCGCTATTAGCAAAGATGGGCAGGGATGCAACCCCCTGCTCGGGGTGACCCTAAACCTCTGACTGCCAGAAGCCAGGTGTGGAAGACAGGGCTGGATCACTCCATAATTGCCGTGTTCTGTACAATCCCTGAAGCTCTGGTACGGGCCACTATTGTAGACAGGCTACTGAGCATGATAGGCCATGGTCACCCTTTTTGCACCTCAGTTTCTGCATCTGCAAAATGGAGGTTGTAGTGAAAGTCTGTGAATTAACATTTGTAAGTGCTTTGGATGAAAACTTGATATGGGGCCAGCTTGGGTAAAGGCAAGCTCAGCTGACTGGCTGCAAGCACAATTCCATGCTGGGAAATTCAGTGCATGCAGTAGTGCTGATAGGTGGCAATGCAGAACCAGCTAGCAGCCCAGGTGTCTGCAAAAGGATGGACTCAGTCACTCTTGAAATACAGAGACAGGACGGGTGAGGTAATATCCTTTATTGGACCAACTTCTGTTGGTGAGAGAGACAAGCTTTGGAGCTTACACAGAGCTCTTCTTCAGTTAGCCTGAAAGCTTCTCTCTTTCACCAGCCCAAGATGGTCCAATAGGAGTTTTTTCCTCACAACACAACCACAACAACACTGCAAACAAGTCTTGAAATACACAGTTTTCAGCTTTCTGAAAGGATCCAGGGCTTTGCTGCTTCCCTTCTTTATCTATTACCCACACCATGCGACACCCAACGGCATGGACTTCTGTTGGAGAACTAGAAGTAGCTACTTGGCTCCATCAAATTAGTAAATTACACTCACACACAGGAATAGTTTTCTACAAATGCAAGTGTGCAAAAGAGTTTCTTTAGCACTTCGTGGCCCGGGTCCACTGCTCCACTTCGGGCGTTGCCCTGCTGTCAAGGCTCATCACTGTGACCTCAACACAGTGAGGGCTGGCCGGTTGGGGCCAAGGAAAGCCAGATGTTGAAGAGTTAGTTGGGATTGGACCCCATGATGGTGCTATTGGGGGTGCTGTGCAGCTTGGAGGTGCTGTCTTTTGGATAAAATATTTGTTGTTTGTTTAGGTGTGAGTGAAAGTGACAGAAACCCACCCACAATGCTGAGAAGTGGCATTAGACAGGTCTTTGGCTACAGGGGGTTCAAAATGTCAGGGAGGGAGGGATTACAGGAGCAGGCTAAAGAGACCTTTGCCCTGCAAAGGGGCTAGCAGCAATGGGGGGGAGTTAGATAGTTGGACGGGGGGGCAGGGCCGGAGAAGCCTTTATCCCACAGTGAGGCTGAGATGGATACATTTCTATTCTACCTGCCTTAATTTTCCCTCTGCATGGGAAAGATTTCAGCAAGTTTCTTTGGAAATCAAAAACTCCTGAACTCTACCTGACTGACACTAATCCAATGTCAATCTCAAGCTGCGAAGTGGCTGTTAGATCATGTCACAAATTCTTTGCCTCTCTTATTCCTGGTTTGACAAATCTGTAAGTGATTTAAAAAATCTGTTCCCTATTCAGATACACGTTTGGCCAGACTGAGGCGTAATAATAAGAAAAGTGACAGACCATGCAAAAATATATTAAATCTTCAGCATCCATAATTGTTGAAGGGGACTTAAGAAATATAGAAAAGACATATAAAATGTCAATAAAAGAGAATAAGTTGATCTTTACACTTGATAGATCTCCCAGGGTATATATAACAAACCTGTCAGAAGAATTCAGCACCATTTAGAAATAAGGAATGAAATATCTGCAATATTTGTCAATTCACATTTTACAGCTCTTAAATACGTGCAAAGGGGCACCTGGGATGAAATATGCCCTGGATTAGATTTTTTAAATGCTTGCCCAGATTTAAGGCCTTCATAAAATGTATTAAATCTTTAAAGGTTTTAATGAATCTAGTATGTGTTTCATAAATCAAGAACTGCTGTCCAGTCACCTCTTGGTTTAATAAGAGTAAACTAGGAAATTGCTCTGAGCTGAAACAAAATACATATAATATTTAGAAGTAATAGATTTTTAAACGCAGGGTATTTTTTGGCTCACCAGCGGAGTTTTGCTTCATAACGCTCAAGCTATATGGTTACTCTAAATGGGAAACCATCTGTGGCCACATGTTTAACAGTATCAAGATGTGAACTAGCACAAAGGTAAATATTACTTGTAATAATCCTGGGGGAGAAAAAAGCCAAGAAATCATTATTTTTAGACCCAGGGCCAGGAACATGAGGTGCTTGTCTGTGCTGCCACTCTCTCTGGTTTTTAACAGCAGAGACTTTTTTATATTAACAAATGGTTTACTACATCCACTTCTCTCTAGTGCTTGAAAACTTTTTTTTCTTCCCTCCTCCACCCATCTTCCCTGGCCTATTGAAGGGGAGCCCATATACAACTATTTTGCAGGTTTTACTGCAAAGTTAATTGAGACATGTTTGAAAGTCGTTGAAATATTCTTGTTAATGCCATTGTCTCCAGCCTGTCTGCAGTAGGAAGACCAGGAAAGTCTCTCCCCTTTTAATAAAGGTGCAATATTTTATTTCATTACCTTCCTCCTGGCCCTTTACAAGCCCTGGCTACAAAAGCCTAAAAGGGAATGACTGATAATGGATTAGAACAGGTGGACAAACACTGTGTTAAAAGTGAGCTGGCTCTTTGTCCATTGTCTTCGAGGAAACCAAACATTCTTGCTCTTTGTGTACAAAAGCTTGTGGTGTTGTTAAGCTCTGCAGGAGACAAATCTGTGGCCCCCATAAAGTGCTGTGTAAAAGTCTGTCTAACCTCATTAACTGTCACAAGTAACAATACTGAGCTGGCAATAAAGGCAATTTCGGGCTTGTTGGTCATTAATCACTGCTTGACAATTGTGAATAGAGGTGGAAAAACTATGTCCCCATGGCTCCTGTGTTGGAGTTTAAAGTTAGCCCAGTGTGTAGTGCATTACTGGGAGATGTGGGGCTTTGGGTTAATAACACCAGAGTCATGGGGCAGGAATCTCGCACTATCAAGTGGGCCCTTAATGGGGTTTGTATATTACCTCTCAGTTGTCATGTTTGTGCTGTAAGGATGTAGCCTAGATATAACTGACATGGTGCCCATCACTGCGCCCTGTCCCACGGAATACACTCTGCCTTTGCAAGGAAGGGCTGCAGCCAATGGGCGTTCCAGGGGACATAGCATACCTAGTAACAAGGGGGAGCTGGAGGACCTTCTTTTGGGGATCGGAGGTGAGTGGCACAACTCCCATTAACTTCAGTGTAAGAGCGTCACAATATGTAAGCTATATAACTGGCTGGAGAGTTTTCTGTCTCTTGAGAAGAAAATTGGGACAGGTGATGTAGCTGTTGCATGACTGCAGGTGCTGACTAGCTGGATCCAATAGAAGTGCAGGATCCCAGGGACTGGATGACGTCAGGGACTGTTAATGGGATGAGGAAGGCTTTAGCTCCATCTCACCTGTTTAAATCCAATGATGAATACTCACCGAGAGTTCTTATGATCTGACACCAGCGGTTCCGTGGCTGGTGTAAAGGTCTCAGCCAAGTTCCCGGTGGAGAAGGGTCCCTGTTAAAAAGCAAAGACTCCCTTGCTGATAGTCCCAGGAGGGAAGGCCAGGATTGCAAGGAGCATGAAGACTGAGCTGCCGTCTCACATCTACAGGTGGTCTGCACTGAACTGAAAAGGGAGCCTGAGGGAAGCTTGGGTTGTACCTCTTCTGTGCCCCTGGTCCCTTTATGTGGAACTGCTGCTGTGTTCTCTGCTGCACACAGTGACACAGAGCAAGGCACTACTGATACATGGCCGTCTAGCCCTATGTCTGAATCCTTGACTGTTACAGTAATGATGATTCCACAACTTACCTTATCACTGCTTGCTGCATTGCCTCAGGTCGCCTTAGAAGAGTTACGAGGCTTGTTTGCAGCCCTACTCCCCCTCAGACTGTGATCTCATCATCAACAGAACAGGGCTGGCCCTGGTCAGGATTTGCATGAGAGATCTCAGAGAAGCTTCAGAAAGAGTTGTTAATGTCTGGGTAGATGGTGCTCTCCACAGGTCTGGACTCAACCCATACCCCACCATGATGTGAAGTTGGTGCTGGGCTGATGGAGGAGTCATCCTTAAGACAGGCCATAAAACTCAGGCCTTAATTGTTCATGATCTTTAATGACCCCTGGCATTTTTATTATTTGTACTGTGGCAGCACCTGAAATGAACTAGACACTGTACACCCCTATTGAGAGACCCTGCCTCAATAGCCCTCTAGGGCTAACCTCGCTGTCCTGGCCAAATTTCACATGAATTCTGTCTCCTTAAATTCTACACCCCTCTATTTCTCCCTGCCCATGCACTGCCCACTGCAACTACTCCTGCCTGCAGGACCTTTCCCCATGTCTTATGCTAAGCTGTTAGGAAGTGTTGCCAGTACCATTAAAATGATTGCAAATTCCCTACAAAAAGACATTGGTTATTTTCTGAGTGGTACTGAGTCGGTGCCCTCAGCTCCCTGCGGCGACACACTTGCTGGGGCCTGGATGTAAAACCGAACTGTCTGCTGGAGGTGTGACTGATTAACGTACCCTCTCCTCTATTGTTCTGGAGGAGGAGATGGGGCCAGAACACAGCCAGACCACCAAGGAAAGTGCATTGCTTAGTTCTGGGGAACAAGAACACCTTAAGAGCCCTGGAGACTAATCTCCTTTACCCATAGAATAAGTACAGCAAAGGCAAAGGCAGTGCCCCTTTCTCCCACACTTCTCCACCTGCCACTGTGTGGGCCGGTCTGAACCAACCTCTGAGGCCATGGCAACACTGGCGCTTTACAGCGCTGCAACTTTCGCGCTCAGGGGTGTGAAAAAAACACCCCTCTGAGCGCTGCAAGATAACAGCGCTGTAAAGCCTCAGTGTAATCAGTGCTGCAGCGCTGGGATTGCAGCTCTGAGCGCTGCAAGCTACACCCATAGTGGATGTGGAGTACGCGCAGCACTGGGAGAGCTCTCTCCCAGCACTGGCACTGTGACCACACTCACACTTCAAAGCGCTGCCGCGGCAGCGCTTTGAAGTTTCAAGTATAGCCATATGAGTGTAAGAAGGGAGTTCAGTCTCCCTGGTCCAGCCATTCCTTGGCCCTTCTGCTGACACTGCCAATATGGCTGGGTATTAACAGCCCCCAGAATGACAGCTCCAGCTCCTGCTTTCTTGCCAGGCCGCTCTTCGGTTCCAACTTGTTTGGGCAAAATTACTGGGGAAAAGAAACGAGTCATTTCACTAATAATGATGCCTAATAATTATTTAATAAATTGTTTGTAAGGCGCCTTGAAGATGAAAGCACCATGTAAGCACTATTATTATTTACAAATGGCTCCGCTAGTACTTTTACGCTGGAGACGTGATCAACCGGAGTTGAAAGGTGGCTCTTTTCACATAGTAGTTTGCTTAGATCTGAACATCTTTTACGGTAATAATAATTACTATTATTATTGCTATTATTATTGTCATGGCTTCCCTAGGGCTCAATCCTGCAACACAGAGTAGTCTTGTAATGGAACTACTTACTTCACATGTGTTAGGGATGCAGGATCAGAGCACCAGACTGCAAGCAATTTGGAGCAAAGACCATGTCTTTATTCATTCTGAGTGAAATACATGCATATGCAGAGGGCTAGCATAGGGTTACACATCAGCTAAATCCTAGGATTTAAGGGTGCACTGGCCTTAGGGTAAATTTCAGTACTGAGCACCCTTATGGCATTACACACAAAGGCTAAATCCAATAATAACCATGCAGTGCCATAGATGCAAGAAAAGGAAAATTAACACTTAGAAGGACGAGGTACCGCTGGCTACACCGAGCCAGATTTTCAGTGGGGAGAGGATTCATGAGAAGATAAATGGTTCATTGTTAAAATGAGGCTAGAGAAAGTAGTCCCTTCTATCCAGGAGGCTGTTCCTGTGGTACCAGGCCAAGGGAAAGAAAGTCAATGGAAAGTAAGGGGTGCTGGAACTATGGGTGTGGGCAGTGCTGCCACACCTCCTGGCTTGAAGTGCTTCCCATCACATACAAGGTTTACAGTTTGGTTCAATGTCTCTCAGCACTCTCACTATACAAACTGTTCCCGCACCCCTGGTGGGAGTAGATGGCAGGAAAAGGAGCTTTCTGCAAGGAATGTATGAACACTCAGCGACAGCATTACATGTCCAGAAATGCAAAAAGGAAATGCACCCCTTCATTATTCCTTCCCAGAGCTGTCACCCGCACAGCTGCAAAAGGCTAAACTTGGTAAGCAGGACAACATGGTATTTCAGGGCCTGGAAGTAATTACAAAACAGCTCTGTAACATGTTACAGCCCCTGAGACACAGAGTTGTGAGTAGACCTGCCATTGGAAACAAAAAATGACCATGTAATTGTGTTTGGGTCAGATGAATATGTGCATGGCCATCTATCGTGTTATTTTGATTGTATTCATGTGGGTGTAAGGTGTCTGTCACATGGAGTTCACATGCGTGTGTTTATGACCATTATGCCATGGTCATATGCCTATTCATGATTCTGGGAAGGAGTGAAGTGAATTGGAAACATTTCCAGATGTTGAGAAATCACTTAGCTGAGTTGAGACTGGCTAGGACTGAGCAATTCATGAGGGACCTGAGAAAGCTTAGCTGGGCAGGGTGATGACAGATTAAATTCAGAGCTGACAAGAGCAAGGTAATTCACATTGGAAGGAACAGTTTGAACTACTCCGTCCCATTACTGGGTTCTAAATTGCCTGTAATCACGTACACCCTTAACTCTGACCAGAAATATAAATCAGCACACACAGAATGTAATTTTATAGATACTGATTTGGCATGACAGTTCCACCAAATGTTCTTAGATCACATATATAAGTGTAAGACCATCTCATCACACTTAGGTTATGTGTATGTGTATGTCTGCTGCTATTTAAAGCAAGTAACTAACCAACAAAGTCCCCCTTCATTGAAGGGCTTGTTTCATAAACTGGATCCAGGAGGCTTGCATCATTTTGCAGCCTGCCTGTAGCTTCAGGAGCTGGCAGAGATAAAAAACACCTGGTTTAAAAAGCAAAGTTTTGCAATGAAGAATTGGATACAGGTGGTGCTTGCAAACAGCTATGAAAAAATAGTCCTAGACAGTTGTAGAATAGGTAAAATACTTTCATTTCCCAGATTATATGATAAATTCTGAGCCTCACCCTGCATTCCCAGCACAGCCAAAATGCCCACTGAAGTCAATGGGAGCAGTATACACAGAGTCCGCTGCTACATGAAAGCTGGCTGAGGCTGCTGCATTTTGCACAAACCTGCTTCCTCAGCAGAAGCCAAGGACGTTGCAACACAAATCTTAAATTTTTGGGCAGCTGGTACCACTGAAACAACAGAATGCCATGCAAAACAGGACAGGCATGAATACAGCAGTCAATGGGTCTTGCTTCACAGCACTTTAAATCAGTTCTGCATAACAGCATTAACTGGTTTGCTATTGGTTCATATATGTTCCCCGTCACCATGGTATCTGAGTGCCTTGCAGTCATTATTCATCTTCGCAGCAGTCCTATGAAACAGTGCTATTATCCCGATTGTACAGATGGGAGCCAAGGTATAGAGAGATTAAGTGACTTGGCCAGGATCACACAGGGAATCAGTAGCAGAGCAAGGAACTGACTGCTGGTCTCCTGGTTGCAGGCCAGTGCCTCAACCTATAGACCATCATCTTGGCTAAAGCTGGCTAGGCAATTTTGTTGACTGGCCAGTGAAGGATCAGTATCCTGAATGACAATACAGTGCCTCTTAGCTTGGCCCCTGGCAATTTTGTGACACAATTTGAAAAACAAGGTGGGAGGGAGGGGGAGAAAAAAATACAAAACAAATTGAGTCTATTGAACATTATTTGCAGATTGTGGTGCAGAATTGTGTTAAAGTATGTCTGAGCTCATTAAATGTCAGCATTAACAAAACAGCACTTGGCAATCAAGGCAGTTCTCTGGCTGTTAGTCATTAATCACTCTCTGACACTCCTGAATTGGAAACTGTTCTCATGTGTTTGATGTACCTATTTTCCTTCTCTGCAATCACGGCATGAAAAGTTTTCTTTGACTTTCTGCCTGCCAGAGCCTCAGTCATGATGATAAGGAAAAAGGGTTCTTATTTCATTTAACAGGTATTTATTGGGAGCTTAGGGCATGTAAAGAACAGAGTTTATATGTAAACTTTTCTAGCCATCATTATAAAATATTTTACGATACAGACAAATTTTACAAACCCAAGAAAACTTTCAAGGGGGCATGACAACTGTGTAGATGTTTTCTTCACAAAAGGATTTAGAAAAGAATTAAAATATTTTACATTTCAAGAGTGCCTTTTATATCTGTCTATCACTGCCCTCATTATGTGGTATCTGAAACCTTGAAAGCATTTGTTTTTAAGTATATTTATCCTTACAGACTCCTGTGGCAGTGGGATTATCAGCACTTTACATATGAGAACTGAGGCACAGGTCATATAGAAAATTGGTAGAAAAGAACTAAGTTAGCACCCAAAATACCAGGCCATCCATCCTACTACTAGAGAAAGACTGAAAGAATATTGAAAAAAAATGGGTTTGTTTAGTCTGGAAGACTGAAGACTGAGAGGGGACATGATAGCAGTTTTCAAGTACATAAAAGGTTGTTACAAAGAGGAGGGAGAAAAATTGTTTTTCTTAACCTCTGAGGATAGGACAAGAAGCAATGGACTTAAATTGCAGCAAGGGAGGTTTAGGTTGGACATTAGGAAAAACTTCCTGTCAAGGTGGTTAAGCGCTGAAATAAATTTCCTAGGGAGATTATGGAATCTCCATCATTGGAGATTTTTAAGAGCATCTGTCAGAGATGGTCTAGATAATACTTACTCCTGCTCTGAGTGCAGGGGACTGGACTAGATGATCTCTAGAGGTCTCTTCCAGTCCGACTAGTCTATGATATCACATCCAATACTGCTGAAATGCAGCCATCTCTGAGATGGGAGGATGCTGACAAAGATGGTCTGGAACAATAGGGTAAAGGATATTTTGTCTGGCACAGTACAACAAGTCACCCTGAAAGGTCGCTGTGAACTGTGTGGAACAGCATTTATCTTCCTGGGAAGTTCACTCGGATATTATGGTGTGCACCAATATAAGAACCTGAACAGCAAGATAGCTAGGAGTATGAAAGACTGTGTTGACTCCACTCTGATTGGAGGCAGTGGTCGCATGGGCCTATCTACAAAGACAAGTTGCCTTTGTAAATAGTCTTATAACACAATAGTCCCCCATAGGCTTATACCTAGAGGACAAAGAGAGGGCATGTTAATAAATGCTGAATTACCATAGAAAAACATCCCCTGCTCATTGCAAAGGGATGCAAAGGGATCCATAACTTGATTGGATCTGATGAATTTGCACATCAAACATTCCTGTTTTCCATAAGCAAAAAAGCTCTCTCCCGGCATCCAGTCTTTCATGGCATGTTTGCAGTTACAACAGCATTGCTGGCTATCCAGCATGGCTAGTGGCCTCTGCTGTCAGCCTTGCGACCTCAGCCTTCTTGCCACAGGCCATCTCGCAAAGTGAGCAAGCCTCTAAGTGCAGACCTTGGGCACTCAGAAGGCAGTCCTCACCAAGAGATGTGCCAAAGCACCTCGGAGGCAGCCTGTGAGAGTGAAAGCCAGGTGTCAAGGAACGGGCTAAAAGAGCATGGTCCCTGGGAATGGGAATGTGGATGTGGCGTGTGATTTAATTGATGTCTGCTCATTGTTAGATACCCCTGACTTCCTATTTGTTTTTCCCCGTTGCAGCCTGATCTCATTTTGCACTGTTTGCATTCCCCTCACCTCTGACAGCCAGTTCGCATGCCAGAATGGGGAGGGAAGCCATTTCAATGCAGTGAGACATACCATCACTACTGGGGCTGGGATGTTGTAGATCCCGGCCTCAAGTCAGAGGCTCCTTTGGGATGGGATGGAGATCTATTTCTTAACCTCACCTCCCACGTTGAGAAGCACCAGGGGACACCTGGAGGCTGGAGCAGCACTGGAGGTGAGCACTGGCAGGCCTATGGAATTGTCCCAGCGCTGGAATTGCAGCATTTGGGGAGCTTGCTGACCACTCCCTGTCCTGGTGGAAGCCATGACAGCTCATCCCAGTAGTTAGAGAGGGAGAGGAAACACAGAGAGCTCAACACTCACTATGGAGAACTTGCCCAGAGGCTTTTCCTTCACTTAATCTTCCAGACGCCAACCCAGAGCCAGCTGCCAGGATGTCAGGTCATCTTCTCAGTAAATAAAGGAGCAATGTTCCCAGCCCCCGCTCCCGTTTTTAAGAGAAAATGATTAATGGCTCCTAGAAACCACAATTCATCCAGGGGAAGAAAGTAGATTTGCCCAGAACATGCATGAGAATTAGTGCTCAGATCAGCTCCTAGGGGCGGGCTAGGGGAAGCTAATGGCAAACAGAACCCATCTGTGCAAAACGCGTGAGAGAGAAATGCCCTCGCTAAAAATACTTGCTAGAGAAGTTCAGATAAAACAGGCATGGGGGAACTTCCAAAAATCTGGAGCCGCTTTGGGCAAAAGTCTCCTGGCAACAGGCTGACTAGTGAGATTCCAGTCATCAATCATGCTAGCTATCTAGACTGTTAAGATGGCTGTCATGAGACAAGAAGCATAATTTAAGGCACCAGTTTAGGACTCAAGATTTCTATGTTTAGTTCCCAGCATTGCCACAGACTCCATGTGTCATCTCTGGCAATTCACTTCATTTCTCTGTGCCTCAGTTCCCCATCTGTAAAATGGGGATATCAATCCTTCCTCTGCCTGTCTTGTCTATGTAGGCTGTGAGCTCTCTGTTGCAGGGAATGTCTCACTGTATGTCTATAGAGTGCCTGACACAAGAGGGCCCTCATCTCAGTTGGGGCCCCTCACTATCAAGCAGAGGGATGGAGTCAAACCAGTGCCTTTCAGGGGAAAGGCGCAGTGGCCTACAGTTTATTTACAGTGGTGAAAATATCTCACCTTCCACCATAACGGCAGGATGAAAAACTAACACTTAATCCGCTTGCCTTCCTCCAAAGCCTTGCTGTGCTCAGCAAACCTCACCGACACAGCTGTATACAAAGTGCAGCTGTCAGCACATTTGAAGACTCTTCATTTCAATGCACTGTATGGAAAATTAAGACGTGGAAAGGGCTTTAACAAGCTCTGAGGCGAGACATGGTATGGCAAGTGATGGGACAATGTAATTTGGACAGAGTAAGAACTGGTCCAAACCTGCACCAGAAACTTGAATCAACCCTTTTTGGAGAAAGTTTGTAGTGCTTGGTGCAAAATTATTTTTCATTTTTGCTGCTGCCTCTGCACTTCTAGGACTACAAAGAGGAATCTCCAGAATGCCATGGGATGTCCACCCGGGCTGGGAACAGAAAATCCTAGGGATCCCACCTGAAAGCTTTTTCTTGAGAGATTTGTTATCTGGAGAGGTTCCAAGACAGTTCCTTTATCCAAACTGTGAATGCTTTAACATAAGTTCCCTCCAGTCCTAGCTTGGGTAACACTGATCAACTCCAGCTTAGATTCATAAACCTTTAAGGTCAGAAGGGATCATTGTGATCACCTAGTTGACCTCCAGCCCATTTCAGGCTACAGAACCTCACCCACCCACTCCTGAAATAGACCCCCAACCTCTGCTGAGTTACGAAGTCCTCAAATCACGGTTTAAAGACTTCAAGTTACAGAAAATTCACCATTTACGTTAGTTTAAAAAACTTGTTTGGTTCTACCCCAGTTAGTTAAAGAATAGTCTACAGCATCAGCATACCACTGCCCTCGCAGGCAGAATCCGAACTGCTCAACTGTGTCTCATTTGCCCGATATTGCTAACAACTAATGGAGAGTTTTCTGTAGCTTAGGTGGCTTTTGGAGCAGGTGGATCTGAGTTCTAAGCATAACATTGCTGGAAAGTTCCAGACCTCCATAGCATGCAGCATAGTGACAACTATGAAGTTGCTGAGCAGGCTTTGGATTTGTGACACTATGTCACTCCGCTGGAACTGAAAGAGTCCCTGGTTCCTCTTGTCCAGGAAGCACTTGCCATGCTGCAGCAGCGCCGTCATTTATGAGCTCTCGTCCATGCTGCTATTTCAGTTTAATATGTGTTGGCAGTTGCTTTACCAGTGAAATGGCCTTTCCGAGCAAAGGGAGGCTGCCCTGCTTCGGTCATTTCAGCCCAGCAGAGCTTGGAGGATTAGAGAAGCTGGCTGTATCAGTGACAAAAATGAATTTCACTTCTGATCAGATGTGAATAAAGGAATGATTCAGCACCAGTCGTAAGAAGAGCCACCCTGCCCGACCAGTGCTTTGTTACATGACACTTGCATTCATGTTGCCGTCATTCCAGCTGACGAGCTCAATCACATAATCCTCTCTTGTCAGAGGGTTAGGCTGGGGAACTGGAACAGGTGATGGACTGGTTAGTTTGGAAATGCATGGAAAAAAGGTTTTGAGCATGAACCCTGACTTTAATCCAAGCAGTCGTACTCTCTCTCCTGTGCGGCTGCTTAAATGCAGGGCTGGGAGGGAGCTTCCTGGAAAGGAAAGGACGGCTGGTGGCATGGATTTAAAAGCCAAGCCTAAAGACAGAAACCTGGGTCTCTGCTCTTAATCAAGCCCCCGAGTGACACAAAGTGACTTAATACAACTCTGTGCAGCGCGGTCGGGAAAGGAAATAGTGCTGGTAACTGATGTGGAGATGAAGACCACAGCCAAGGGCATGTGCAGTTCTCCCATCACGGTGAGTTGCTTTTCGATGCTAAGAAAAACCTTCCAGGATGCTGGTTTATTTCTGGAATTCCAAGACGGGCCAGGGAAGCCTCACAGAGGTGCTGAAGCCGAGGTCAGAGATCAGCAGCAGCTGTGTGCTACACTTGGAATATGATAATACAAGCTACAGAAGAAAATACATGGAGGATGCACACACAGCTACATTCTGTTGGCTGGGGAGTTACTGGACGATCTGGCCCAGGCAGTGGATAGTTGGATTTCCCTAGTTTTTTCCCTGCAAATAAATCATAGCTCCAGAATCCTTTAAACTCTGCAATATGATCTGTTCCATAAGGAAGGGAATGAAAGGCCATGTCCCTCTGGAAGCCACCAGAGCAATAAATCTACCATGTACAAACACATACCAGATTTCCAAATGCATTTATTTTATTGTATTGTTTTAACAGAAAAATCAAACAGCAACAAACTTGGCCCTCATTAGATGCCCCTGTGACGATCCAAAATGCTGCTAATGAATCAGTCTAGGACAGAGGAATGTTGCTGGAAGTAAAATGCCCAGTGAGAATCTGACCCAGTGGAAATGCTGTTTGCTGTTGAGTTCTGCACAGAGAAGCCTGGCTGACAAGGCAAGGGGCCTCATCTGCAGTTACTCTGTCCCTGCACTTGGCAGTAAGGTGGCTTTAAACCAGCTTGGCACTCCTTGTAGTCCATAGCCTTTCAGGGCCTGCCTGCCACTTGGTGTAAGTGAGAGCAGCCTCAGGGCAGCTCGAACTTACACCCTGTTTCTTCTCATGACCTTGGAAAGCAAGAACAGCCATAACGCAATGCACTCTGGCCACACCCTTTCCTTATTCATGACACGGTCCCAACATGTCTTGTACATTGGGGGGCTGGGAACAAGGCCGCTGCAGAGCCCTTAAACTAGCTATATGCCAGCCAGAAAGGTCCAAGCACAAGCACTAGTCTTGGGGGGGGAGGGGCACGTCCACCCACTCAAAGGCTATACTGCCAGCGTGAGCACAGAGGCTGTCGCATAACTGAGAACCGGGCTTAAGGAATTCAGAGTTACCCTCTTTCGGCTCCCTTGCTGCTGCCAGGGAAGTGGCAGCTGCAGCAAGAGGAGTAAAATTTTCAAATCATTCAGTGAAATCCTGCATCACCACTTGCACTGAGGAACACAGGAATGGATGCACCAGGACACATCATTGCTCCTTTGAGTCTTGTGTCCTGCCTCCAGCAGCAGCCAACATCTTCTGCTTCAGTGGAAGGCAAAACTGCCCTACAATGCACCTGGCTGGCTATTCAATGCTCTATGCAGGGCGAAGGGGAGGGGTGGGAATGTCTTCCTGTCCCTGCAATAATCGATTTACTTATGCCCTGAAGCATAGGGTGTGATTACCTCTGTTTCAGCACATACATATAAATATAGGGGAAGATTCTACCATCCTCGCTCCCCTGCAAGTAGCCTGCCACTAACTGGAGTTTATGGCGGAACTGACCACTGCTTAGCAAGAGCTGGTGTCCACACTCCAGAGTCCATGTGTGATCAGTCTTCCAAGTCCTTCCTGGGGCAGGCTCAGGTGGATAGAGTGCATGGGATGGGGTTGGGTGTGTGTGTGTCCCTCCTCCCCCGCCCTTTCCCACCTCACTCCACCAGAATCTGAAGCTATGAGACTAAACAGCTGCCCGAGTAAAGTGGTTTGCAAAAGTCTGTCTGAACTCATTAAGCTTCAGGCCAACAATACCCAAACTGGCAATCAGGGCAATTTCAAGGTTGTTGGTCATTAATCACTCTGTGACAATTCTGAAGGGTCCGGTCACTACAATGAGCTGTCTGGGGAAAGTAACTGGAGATCCCAGTGAAGGGGAATTGCATCAGGCAAGTGGCCTTTGAGAAGGGATTATTGTGCAGAACACACACTGCTGGACACGCACACTGGTGGCCTGAGGGGAGTGAGGCCACCTGGAAGGGGTAGGCTAAATGGGAAGTTGCAGGGATAATGGGTTTTTATTAGAGATGGGATCTCTGCCCTGGTGGAGTTTGGAGCCAGATCCAAATCTCCATCTGTAATGGGTCAAACCACAACCCTGGATCAAAGCAGCCCTGGGAGAGTTTGGGTCAGGATCTACACAGCAATTTGGGCTCATCTCTTACTTGTTCTCCTCACTCTGTGGACTTGGGCAAGGAGGTTTTCACCCCAAGGACAGCACAAATGCATCTGCTTTGACTTTGGACCTTCTGCGAGCACCTTGAGATGCTCCCGTCATAAGAGTTACCAGCGATGTGGTAGCAGGGGACAGCCTGTCTCCCTGCAGGGGTATCCCTGCACCCTGGCACAGGAGGCATTCCCATCTTGCAGTGCATGGGGCTGCTCCTGCTCTCTCTGACATGCCAGGGCTGCTGCCAGAAAGCTCCGCCCTGGAAACTCAGGTAATAGGAAGCCTCATGGATCAAATGCTCACCAGGGCTTGGCCCCACTCCCCCTTTGCAGCGGTGCCCTCAGCCCAATCCTCTTTTGGGGTGGTGTCCCATTGATGTTCAGGCTGTCTTTGTCCTGTGAGTAAACAAGGCCTTCAGTCTGCAGAGCTGTTGAACTTGCACTGCTCATGGGCACCAAGCCAATTTAAAAATGGTTTCAAACACAACCCCCCGTCCCCAAATCTTTGATGCTCCTCCCCATCCTACAGCAAGCAGCATACACTGCTCCATCTGGTTGGGGAGGCTCAAGGGGAAACACCGACGTGGATGCATGAGCAGTGCTCCACTGGAATCTGCAGTGGAATCACAAGAAGGAGGGAGGGAGGCTTGGTTTCCCCCACCACAGCTTTGAAGCTCTGGGCTGAAGATGTCCTGAGGATGACGAATAGCTCCTGGACTCAGATCAGAGGCAAACAAGGACCAGCATTCTGCATCTATACACGTATCCGAACAGAGGAAACATTTCTGTGGACGTTTCCACTGGGAAGGGGCTGTGGCAGGTCTCTTCCGCAGGCACGGCAGCTCTGAGAGCTCAGGCTGCTTCAGAGCCAGCTTGGCAGGTGACGCAGAGGCAGCAAACTATGCTAGAGATCAGTCTTGCTACCCAAGTCACATCAGCAAAGCCTCTGAAGGGAGAAGGGGACCAGGCAGTCACTCCCTAGTGCCAGCACTGGCAGCCCCTAAGCTGAATGGAACTTAGGGCACTGCAGTATTGCTGACCCCGGACATACCAAAACTATGCTTCAGGCCTAAAAAGAGTCAGGAGATTGAAAAAAAAAACCCCTCATGATTTTTAAGTCAAACAAATATGTTTTGGGCTCTTCCTGTTTGCTTTCTGGATTTTGAGCTATAAGATTACTCTGGAGTCACATTTTCAAGCTTTACTCAGCAACTTTGAGGGCTAGAAACTTTTTTTGGTAATGAAAGCGGATATTCCATGTAATCTCATGTCGCCAGGGGCTGGAGCACTACGAGAAATACCACGTATTGTGAGGTTCACTCTGCATGGCAAGAGCTGGCGGCACTGGTACTGGTTTATGCCATACGCTCTGCTAATGTCCTGATTATGGTACATGAAGCAGGTTTGCCCCCAGGATTAGCACCCATCTCATTAAGGCATGATCCTGCAAGCTGCTGAGAACCTTCTATCCTCACCCATGTCGCTGGGAATTGAGGGTGCTCAGCACCTAGACAGGATCTGGCCTTGGTACTTTAATATTTAAAAGCGAAGTACAATTAAATGAGTTGGAGTTAAGAAACAGCGAGAAATAAAGACTCATACATGCACAGAGATGCACTCCCACTGAAAGTGTCAGAAACAGAAGCAGAAGGAGAGAGAGGAAGGCAGACAAGAAGTCAGATGGATGACAACACAGGCGCACAAGGAGAGTGAGAGAGAGACAGGCGCAGAGCGCGGCTGCACTCCTGTGGGCTGAGGACAGGGAGCTGGAACCCTTCTCTCGATGAAGTTATTTTGTTTGGCGCTGAAGTAAATAAATAAATAAACCCAGCCCTACCTAAAAGGGGAAGGAAAAAATAAACCCAGCCTGTCTCCCAGATTTATGGAGCTGCAGTGGCAGAGTCAGCCAGAGAGACCTAACCAGCGCCTGAGCCGCCCCAGGTTCTGCCTCAACCCACAGAGAAATTCTTTACTTATTGAATCACATTTATCATCTCTAAATACATATGCAGGCCCGTGTTTCTGAATCCATAAACATCTTTAACTTACGCGGTTCAGCGAGGCCTCTTTCAGCAGTAATTTATATTTAACTTTTTCCATATGTGGGGCCTGTCGCTTTAGTGTCATTTCCGGGAAAACAAGGGGGGCGTTGTGTGCAGGGAGGTGGGCTGCACCATGTTTTGGCCTGTTGGAAGAGGGCCTGCTGCTGGCACAGAGAGAGAAATCCACCCAGCAGAGCCAGTGCTCATTAATCATTCGAACTACTAAACTGCCAGCTCCTTTCAAGATCTTTCAAGAAGTGTTTTCACCCAAAATAGAGTTGAAAACGCACCGGGCCTTACTTTCAGAGTCTCATCAATCTGGCCATTATGCGGCATGTCAGGCAGCTCTGACAGACAAGCCCGCTCTGTTTGAGGGGCCCTGACTCCCACAACCTGTCATATCAAGGGCCTGATCACATTTGACAGCTTCATTTGTACCTACAGAATAGATAAAAGGGCTGTTCATTGAAACAAGGGGAAGGTGGGGGGAACAGGATACACCTCTCGAGCTCAGGGGCAGTGCAGGGAGAGGGGCTTGCGCGGAGAGTGATTGGCAGGGGAGTCCGGCTGAGCTGACCAATGCGAGACATGAGGAATGGTCTTCGTAAAGGGATAATGGAGCGAGATGGCTTCCTCCTCCGTTCTCTCCAGCAGGAGTGACTCCCTTTTTAGATACTAATGACAAAAATCAAGGGGCCAGGGAGATAGCAGCTGGCACATCATCTTGCATGGATGTGTGTGAACAGGCACTGGCTGGGTCACCATCACAACACGGCTGTGCTAGCCCCAGCTGCACAAGAAATCTGGGGAACCTGGTGGTGATACAACTGACCCCATCATGGGGCCTGATTCTCCTCATGCTGGTTTTGCACCAGTAATAAGTCTCTTAGGTGTTGTTCATACTGGAGGCCACTGGAGGCCCCAGCCACAATGTGCTAGGCACTGTTCAAGTGTATAACAAAGAGATGGCCCCTGGGCTTAGAGATTTGCAAACTCGCTCCACTGACTTCAGCGTGCATAATTTAAACTGGTGTCAGCAGAAAGTGAGGCTTCGGCTCCAATTCTTTGCTCAAACCAGACCAGTGTTTGGTAACTGGGCTAAAGCCTTTCATAAGAGACTGATTTGGGAACAAACAACATGCAAGGGGGCCAGGTGTTTCCACTCCTGCTGTCCAAGCTCCCCTTGAATTGCTTCTCCATATCCAGCCCCTACCCACCCCACGGAGTCTTTCCATTCGCTGGTTACAAGGTGGCATGACCCTCCAGCAATCTGACTGCATTTCATTAGCTCATCACCACCTCTCCCTGCTGCCACCATTCACATCTTCACCCAGGTCCATGCCCTGCGCCATTCATCTGACATGTACAATGGTAAATAAAACCTGGCCGATGCAGGGGTGAGCAGGGCAAGGAGGGACACGGAAGGGGAGAGAACATGAGAGATGAGCTGCTTGAAGAGGGAGTGGATGAGCACTTATCAAATCTTCATGAAAACAATTCTTCTTGTTGAAGTATTGTTCATCCCAAGCATTCAAAAATCATGAGTCTGCCCCTTCCCCTCCACCCCTCCATAAAGAGATTTAAAAGAATAATGCTGGTTTTCAAGCTTGTCTCTGCAACCACAAGGGCTAGAGATGTCCTTTACCAAAAAAGGAGCTAAGACTCTTGGGAAATAACATAGCTCTCCAAGCCAGAGCTTTAAGAAAAACACCAAACATCACACAAATTGGCAACATGGTACATCTCCTATTTTAAGTTTTACCTTTTGCAAAATTAAAAACATATATATGTATTACTGCTTTTCCCTTCTACCAAAAGAAGATGGTCCAGTACAAGATATCACCTCACCTATCTTCTCTCTTTCATATTACTCCAACAGAGGGTTAGAGAGGGAGGTGAAAATAGGTCTTATAATGGAAATGTGGATGCAGCCTGAATTACTGACCCACAAGTGATTGCCCCCAGAATGAATTCCAAAGGACAGCAGGATCCTTTTCTCTCTCTGTGCCACTAACCTTCAGGCATCATCAACGCAGATGAAGACTAGTAGCATTCTGATGCTATGGCATGAGCACACAATACATTTGTACAGCTGGAAGCGTTAGTGAGACAGACACCAAGAAAACGTTTCCAATATACAATTCAGTCATCATCTAAAAAAAGGATCTGCAGTCCAAAGGGGGTTGAAGTTCTTTTCAAGTCACTTTCCCAAAGGGCTGCTGTGATAAAAACTTTCCATTCCCACCCCCAAAAGGCCAGGGCTTCACTCTCTGGGGTGGGCCAGAACACTCTTACAGCATTAGATCAGCTTATGTCTGGGACAAATCAGCAGTTTACTCATGACTCTTTCCACCTGGGGGCGGACGGTGGGGAGGAAACCTGGACTCTTATTTTCCAGACCAACAGATGTCACTGAAACTGTGCAGATAATTGGAATGAGAAGCTACAAAGGTAACAATCACCTCAGCAACAATTAGTCACTTATCTGAGAGCAAGTAAAGACATGGCTCCCATCAGCATGGCTGGCTCTGCACCCAGCAATCTGACATTTGTAGGAATGGTGGACAGTTTATTAGCCCTTTACCTACTACTGACCCATTAATTATTACCCACGCTGGCCCTTCCATGTATGCATTACAGCCACTCATAAAACAGGTGCAGTCAGATAGCAGGAAGGCCCTGGCAGTAAATAAATACACCGCTACCCCGATATAATGCGACCGGATATAACACAAATTTGGATATAACGTGGTAAAGCAGCGCTCTGGGGGAGGGGGCGGGGCTGCACACTCTGGTGGATCAAAGCAAGTTCGATATAACGTGGTTTTGCCTATAACGTGGTAAGATTTTTTGGCTCCCGAGGACAGTGTTATATCGGGGTGGAGGTGTAGCTGGACTCTCCCTCAGCAAATTACAAGCTACTATAAGAAAGTTTGTTCCCTTCTCCCCCCCAGATTAAAACCATAGGCTGTGGATGCTTTAGGGAAAGAGATAGAGAAAACAGGAAGAGCAGAGTCAGCAGTTGTAGCACACAATAAGAAGCCAAGAGTTTTGCTCTTAGAGAACAAAAACAAAAAACAAGGAAAAGCAAATAAAAGCTATGAAGGCTCCAGTCCCTCCAGTCCACGCTCAGTACTGCCTTCCCAGGTTACCTCCCCTAGTCCCTCAGCAGTAGGGAGATGCTGGCAGAAAGCAGACCTTATATCTACCAGCGGGCTCCCATCAGGCTTTGCTTCTTTAAAGCTACAGCCTTGCATTCTCACTGGGAATCCCTGGATCTTGAAGGAGCAGGCGTGAAATCTCCTTAGTGAGTGATTCATAGCTGATAAGGCCAGCAGGGACCATCTAGCCTGACCCTTGCAGGCAGCGTGTGCAGCGGGTGAGCCTCTGGCCTAGGAACCAGGACACCTAGCTTCCATTTCTGACTCTCCTGCTGCCTGGCTCTGTGTCCTCAGGAAAGTCCCTTCCCCTCTTTGGGCCCATTTCCCCTCCCTGCCGTTGTTCATCACCTCCACTGACATACCAGGCTCCTTTTGGGCAGGGGCTTACTCACTGTTGCCTGACCTCCCGTGGCTCCAGTCTCTGTTGGGGCTGCAGGGTGCCGTGGTAAGATAAATAATAATGATTAGGTGGTGTGTGCTTTGTAGCTTGTCAGCCAGGCTCTTTGTGCCCACCAGGGGCTCCTGGCAACTCTCCATCCCCCAGGATGCCTGTGCACCACCTGTCCTGCTACCCCACCAGGACCTCTCTGTGCCCGCATGTGAACCTCATTCTTCAATCAGGGGCTCTGTGTGCCCCCACCCATTTCCATCTATGCCACATGCCAGGGGCTCTGCAACCCCCATCCACTCCTCCACCATATGCCGGGGCTCTGTGTTCCCCATATCCCCTTTCCCTCCATACCAGGGTCCCCCATTCTCCCTACTCCCACCAAGGGGTCTGCATGCCCCCATTTCCTCCTCCTCCTATTCTGGGGTTCCCCATTTTCCTCCCCCACTTCCATTATTCTTTCTTTCTTGGCGGTAAGTCATTCAGGGTGTCAGCATGTTAAACTCTATTGGGAGAATGGGCATTACTGAGGTGGGGCTGTTGTTTACTCGTTGGGTGTTAATGGCACCAGCAGCCGGGCCTTTGACCTATACGCAATTATAGACCTGCTTGAAGCTGCTGACTGCTAACCAGATGCCAGGGGCTCTGTGTGTCCTCCATTTCTTCCTTCCAGTTCTCCGATTTTCACCAAAATCAAAACCACTGATGCCTACAACATTCTCTACAATTTCGGATTCAATTGCCTGCGGCATTCAAATGTTATTACATTACATCCCAATATCCAAACAGAGACATGCCATCAAATTGAGTGTAGGACCTTGCTTTGGTTGGCTGACAATGCTCAGTCTGGCTGTCAGCGGGTGCAACGTCAGTAGCGTTCTGTCTCGGGCCCCACCACCAGAGCCTCTAACAGCCTGTGACACAATGGTGTCTTTGAGGTTAGTGCATCTTTGCAGAGGCCAGATCTGCCAGGTTTATGTAGCGTGCAAGCCCTGGTTTAGCTTCTCAGATCCCATGCTCTAAGGTGGTATGAAGTTATGGCGAAGCTTCTCTGGGTAGTTTTCATAATTGCCATGTTAGAAAATATTATGGTCTGTGGAAATCTGTTTGTTATTGTGAATTAAGCTAAAGAACTATACAGTACGTTGTAAACCAAGCTGTCAGCTGAATGTCTCCCCCAGAGATCTCCAGTGAGCATTTAGCTGAGACATTTGTATATATGGAATTACGTCTCTTCAGTTATTTGTCATGATAGTAAACAGAGGAGTAACTATTAACCATGCATCACAATAATGAACAATATCACTTATAAATGTTGCCGTGTAAAGCTGAATGAAAGCTAACAAGGCTACATTCTGCAGAGAAACAGGGTAGTAATGCTATCTCCATGTCCTCTTAGCTTAACTCCAGGGTTCTCAAAATGGGGGGTGTGACCTTTCAGGGAGTCATGAGGTTAATACTTGGGGGGATTGTGAGCTGTCAGCCTCCACCCCAAACCCTGCTTCACCTCCAGCATTTATAATGGTGTTAAATATAAAAAAGTTTTTTTTTATTTTACGAGGGGGAGGAGGGGTGTCTCACAGTCACTCAAAGGTTTGCTGTGTGAAAGGGGTCACCACTACAAAAGTTTGAGAACCACTGGCTTAACCCTTCAGACAATGGCATTTTCCAGACTGCCACTAGCTGAATGACTGCATCAAAGGACAGATATCCGTTGTAGGGACAGCCATACCAGGTCAGACCAGTGGCCTGTCTAGTGCAGTCTCCTATCTTCAGCTGGGGCCAGTCCCTGATGTTTCAAAGGAAAGTGCAAGTAACCGCAGAGAGGACAATTATGGATTAACACGCAGGCTGTTTCTCAGTAACCCTGAGATTGGTTCATATCCTAACAGACGCGTGTTTATAGCAATGCTGTTTTTTCCACATGTAATGTGACTATCTGCAACCTCTGAAGGAACAATGGGCTAGACTCCCCATTGGTGTAAATAGGATCGCTCCACTGAAGTCAGTGGGCTAGATCCCCAGTTGGTGTAAATCTACCAGGCAGTGTGGCCTAGTGCTACAGCACTGGACTGAGTTATGTTCTCCTCTCTGCTACTGGCCCAATCGGTGACGCTGGCCAAATCACTGGCCTCAGTTTCCCTTTCTGCACACTGTGGATAATGATGCTGATTTCCTTTGAAAAGCACTGTGAGATCACCTGATGCTAAGTGTTATTATCATTATCAAGTCAATGGGCCTAATCCCCAGCTGGTGTAAATTGGCACAATTCAATTGACTTCAGTGCAGCTATGCTGATTTACACATGCCAAGAATCTGTCTAATAAATCTATTTTAATCAAGGAAATGACAGTAGCCATTCCCCAGTAAGCCTTGGTGAAATCTTTCTTACATGCTCTGTGTTTTCCTTGTCTTCATGGCTCCTTCACCGCTGCCTTCTGGACTTTGTCCTTTCCAGTTCTTTTTGTTGTTCTTCCATGGCTTACTCTTTGCAGCTCCTTCTCCATCCACATGCTGTGTTTGCGGCTGGAATGGGCTGCGCCCTAATCCTTGGGCATAGAATAAGTCACTGACTGCTTTCCAGTTCTCCTCTGTGCCCGCACTTAGTGCATGCAGCTCCACTCAGCCCCAGCCCTGCCTACAATCTCCCCAGAGTTGCTATGCTCAGATCCAGTCCTGCAGGGGTTTGTGCATATTTGAACCCTATTTTACTCCAAATTACAGACCCAAGTAGGACACAGGCATGTATCCCACCCTCACCCCCAGACCTTTGAACCCCTAAACACCTAGGAACATAGCAAAGCCTTTACCAGACCAGGTGAATGATCTGTTTAGTCCAGAATCCTGTCTCTGACAGTGGGTCGTGCTTTGGTTGAAGATGAGCCCAGGTAGCCATATCAGCAATGCTGTGGGCTTGGGTAGGGATTTCCTCTAGCCTCCTGCAGCCCTGAAGCATGAGATGCGATTGCCTTGATCTTAGATAATTCTGTGGCCAATAATACATGTGCTAACCCTTTATAACATCCACTATGGGTGTGGCTCTTTCAGGAATATGCTCTTGTATTCATCAAACCACAGGGTCTAGTCCCACGCCCCATGGCACGTATAGCTCCCATTAAGGGTAACGAGAGTTACACACCCGCTTGACGGAGGAATGGAATTCTCTGTCCTTTAAGCAAGTCCCAATTTACATGTTGGCTGTTACACCCCCCTCTCCCTACTTGTCTGTTGCAGCCAGGATTCCCTTGAGTGTTGCCACTTTACCTGCTTTGCTCCCTGTAACCAGGGGTCCTGGGAGCCCAGCTCACTCCTTCTGATACCTCCTGGCTTTTCATCAACTGCTCCAGTGCAGCTCGGCAAAGGACACACGCTCACTGCAGCAGCTGTGGCACTGTGCTGACCTTCCGGGTACTTGCACAGAACACTGCCATTTTGCACCACTGCAGCCAAGGGGTCTTATTTCCCTCTTGGGCCACCTACAGTACGTCCCTCCTGTCCACGTTATCTCCAGGATGGTTTGTTTTGTTACATATGGAGCGTCTTCGGATCAGCTCCAGGCTACCAAGTTGAATATGGGCCCGTGAGTTTAGCAACCAAAAAGTCAGCACAATGGGCAGATGTTTGCTGGCCTATAAAGACACCACAATGCCTAGCACTAGTGTCCTCTCTGCTGGCAGCATCAGTAGAGGGCTGAATGGGCCCTGGAGACTGATCTCCCGTCTGCCCCCTAGAAATAGCCCTTTTAGGTCAGCACTTGGGGTACCCTGGCATGGGACTGGCATTGTCCACCCTGTCCCACTCCTGGGGATAAATGCAGGACTTTAGTCTCCAGGGCTGCTACTTCCACCAGGACTAATATGGGGGAAAAAAAAGAAAAGAAAAGCTGCTTTCTGTGGCTAAGAGAATGCCTAGTCTTCTCCCGTTCGCCTCTGCCCAGCATGCCCGTGTGACCTTCACTTGGCATGTGTGTGACAGACGCTCTTGAGGGGCACATAACTTTGTGCACTGCTCTGTCCTTTGAAATGCTGTGTGTGTTTGTGGGCAGACATTGCTGCTTCACCTGAAAATCACCAGAGATCCGTGTGCAGAAGTGAGAGGAAAAAAAATACGCCTTCCGCTTTCATTCACATATTTATTAGGTGGGGAGATCATTCTGCGGTCAGCTTGACTTCAGCCTTTACCAATGGGGATATTTATAAGGAGCACAGCATGCAGGAACTGCTCTGTATGTGCATCCAAGTCGCTCCTTTTCCAGCACAAGGTATAATGTTGCCTTTGTTCGCTTTGGGTCGGAGGCAGAGTCAAAGCAAAAACGCACCATGCCTTTCATTTGATCCTCCTCCCCCCCGCCCCGGCAACAAAATCTTGCATGTTTTCTGTTTAAATAGCACACAGTTGTGAAGTGTCCTGGCTCTTTCCACACACAGGCTGTGGCCTCAGCAACTGCTGCAATAAATCAATGGGAAAATAGAGGCTGCCAGTTAGACTAAACAAGTGCATTTGCAAGGATTGCTAACCCTCATTAATCACTCTGACAGTCCTAAAAACACATTTCCCCTTTAATGACTGTATTTGGATAATCAGTGCTTTTTCCTCCTCAGTCAGAGTTTGAGTAACGGACAGCTGGTGTTATTATAGCCATTCATGGGAGAGAGCTAGGAGCAGGGTCAACTGAGAGTCAACCACTGGAGGTCTCCTGCAATTCAGGGCGAGCTGGAAAAGTTGTTGTTATGCAATAATGAGGCGAGCTGCTTGCTGCCAATACAGATCCAAACATGCATTTACCAATGTCCTAACACCCACCTGTGTTATCTGAGCAACATTCTCCCCCCTTTCCCCTCCCACAAAACCCACTGCCATCTGGGGTTGAAAGGCTCATTTTTGGTTCACTGTGTTGCATTTAAGTGGTTTTTGCTTTCAGAGTAAGTTTGAAACCAGTCACATTTTTCTGTGTAAATGATGTCACACATTAATACACAGCACATTATGAAAATGGTAATTCAAACCCATATAACTCTAAATTAAGCCATACGTTATCCAATGCACTGAGCCATATATTTTGCAGAAAGACAGGATGAAATCAAATCAAACTGAAACTGTGGAGTGCAGATTGTTAGAATAATTAATAAAGTGCATCCCAGAGCTCTTATTAGAAGATGAATTCTGCAGTAACCAGGGCGTACATTAGATGGGGAGTTGGCAACGCAATCATTTCCTAGCAGAGAAAGTCACAGAGTGTTGACTGGCATCAGAGGAGACTTTGCAGTGTTTACACAGTCTGGGCCGGTACTACAGTCTTTAGGAAACAACTGCCATGGGGAATTTTCCTGCATGAAGACCAAGGAATTTAGAGTTGCAATCCTGGTGTATGGACCTATCAGAACTGCATCCCAGTGGTTGAATTGCATGGGGAGTCCAAACTCGGTAAGGATCTCTTCAAGTTGGCTACATTTTCAAGTGAGGGCTTAATGTCCCCTAAAGGGCGGATCTGCAAGGGAACCAGGAAAAATGGCAACTTCATTGTAGAGGGCCAATCCATCTGGTCTCACTGTCTCCGTCCCATTAACTTGGGAAATTATTCCTAAAGGAATGTACTGCTCTGGCGGGGAGCTAAAGCTGCTCTGCTTGTTCTTCCTACAGGATGGATCTTTCAAACCTCCCAGCTGCCAGCCCTGATGCACCCCCATTGATCTCAGTAAGACAACTCACCTGTTTAGAGTTAGTTAGGTGCTGGCATCCCTTTCTGAATCAGGGCCCCGGTCAGTTCAACCTTTCCTTTCCTACTGGGAACTCTCCTGCCAGTTGTACTAATCATGGAGATCATTTGAGTTTTGCTCCTTCTAGGTCCTCTCATTGCTCCACTTCCTCCTGCCATGATGAGATGCTGCTGCAAATGGGATGGGGCCTTCACTTGCAGGCTCTGGCGGTAATTAAAGCACCTTGTTACTGTGGGGATAGTCAATTGAATAAAACGCCTGTAGTAACAGCCTGTGATGGCAGGAGCCCTGAATTATGAAGCCCTTTCTCTCTTGGGTTTTGTGCAAGCCCCCATTTGTGGGATACCCCAGCAACTCGACACAGAAAGGATGTAGCAAGATCATGGGCTCTTCAGCTTTTGCGGTCTCCTGGGAGAGGAGAATCTGGGGCAGGAGGGAGAGGCCCATGGTCAGACACCACCACCGTGTGCTGTGCCCTAGATGATGGTGCAAACGCTCAGACAAAGTAGTTTGTTCCTCCTTCACACCCTTTCCCGCTCAGCCCACCTCCTCCCACCTCTTGCAGATATTACAGCTTCCTTATTATTTAACATATATCACATACCCATTGCTGGGGCATCAGGGCATGATGATTAGACGGCATTGACAAATCATTAGCAACATGGCTTACCCTGCACAGCCCCAGCAGCTCCTCCCACCTCCCACTGGATCCAGGGAAAATCTCCGCAGTCAGACCAAGCTCAGGTGATCGCTCTACTGAAAAGATGAGCCCTGCATCATGGTCTGCAAACAGACGCCTTGATCCTGAAAATGCCTTACCCCCAAAGGAGCAGCTCTGGTGTGTAAAGGTCAGCATATGCAGGACTGGGACTGTAGGCTTTTACACACACACACATGCTGTTGCACCATTCCCAAGAAGGCAAGTCTAGCTGCAGGCCATGCCTAGCGCAAAGCACTGGTCTCCTTCCAGCCATCAGCGTAGTCTCTCTCCAGTGCCTTAGAGGCACACCGTGGAATTTACTAATCTGAAATCAAAACTCGGATAAACCATTCACCCTTTCCCATAATTCCCATCCACTTCCCCATCTGCAGCAAGAGATGACAAAAAACGATCAGGAAAAGTGGCCATGCTGTAATTCTCAGCACCTGGGCCACATCACTGAAAACTGACCCAGGCTGAAATGCTGCCCATCCTCATGACGCACCTTCTCTCTGCCCAGCCGTCTGAGCAATGACAGTCTCCTCTTTAAGGGTCCCCTTTATTTCCAGTGACTTGTGGCCTCCCCTGTGCCATCGGCTGGGGAAGGCAAGGAAGCAGAACGAGCAGGCAGTTTATTCACCTGTAGTCAGAGCTCAAGTTAAGGGAAGGTGGGTATAAGGGAAAATATGAGCAGAAGGAAAGGGAAGAGAAGCCACCCTCCCATTAAACTGTTACCATCCTGGCCCTGTGAAAAGCAGCTGCAGCAGGAAATCCTTTGGCGGAAGGACTGTGGTGAATGGGGCAGGCTGGAAAGACTCACTCTGTCCTGCAGCCTGGGTGCATACACCTAATCTTCATTGATGGTAACAGCATACACATTGCACAGGACTGCAGAACCAAGTGCCGACTTGGGGTCATTGTTCCTTATCAGTTCTACCTGCAGCCCTGGTGGTTGGCAAGTTACAAGCTCTTCTCACCTGGGCAGTTCCCCAGCTCCTTAGGCAAAGCCTTAGCAAGACAATGTAGCTCAAAGGGGGCGTGGGGGAACTGGGCCAGTTTTACAGATGGGAAGCCCCTGGGATTGTAGTTATTCAGCTATCTCTTGCCCCTGAATTCTCGTAAGCACATTTAAAACTTCCTGCAGTAAGGAAGGGCAGGGTGTGTCTGGGGTCTTCCAAGCCCCAAAGTTACCATGATGTCCCTGAAAGGCCTAAGAGTGGTGGTGTTCCCTAGAGTGAGGACATGGAAAACTGCCTGGAGTCTCTTATGGCCAGCAATTGGGGAGCAGGGGGAATGACAGCTTGGCCACACTCCAGTGTATCTCAAGTGCTTCTGTGTGCTCTCTTGCTCACATGCTACCTGCCTGCAGCACAATTTGGATGAATAGTGGAATTAAAAGATTGCGTTTAGTGAGCAGCCTGTTTAAGCATGTTCTCTTCAGCTGGAGGAACACCCAGAAATTTAAACACAGGGCACAAGACACATATTACAGAGAGCAATTAACTAAAATTAATTCCATGATTCACCCCTATGCAACAGGATAAAAGCTCTCAGAAGGGGTGCATTGCAGGTGAGACACACACATTAGGTGCAGCAAGATAGATATTTCTATGGAGATCCCACTACTGCTAAAACCTGAAGAGATCAGCTAAGAAACAGGCCTCTCTCCCTGGAAGGGCAGAACATCTCCCCATCACGGGAAGAGGGGGAAGCGGCAGGTGCTGCCTTCCCATCCCAGCCGACCAGCCAGGGCGAGGTTGTTCACGTTGTCCCTTACCTTCCAAAACAACCCAGGTTTCCATTTTGCAAACTGCTCCGAGCTTGGCATGGTGGCAAGCTCAGTGCACTGTGGAGACAGATGCTGTTAGGTGGCTTGTAATCTTTTCTGCCAAGCGGGATGGGGATGGGAAGGATACGGATTTCAGACTCATTTATCAAACCTGTTCTCATTCGCTCTGCCTGCACACTGAAAAATCGCTCTCTGCAGCACCTACATTTACCTTAGGGGAGACACTGAGCTAGGTATAGGAACAGATATGGGAACCTGTTTATGTTGCTTTTCCAGCCGTATATAAATTCCTTCGCATGGCTGCAGTTACAGAGATGATCTGGAATTGAATAGCTAGAGAAACTCTGAGGGCTTTGGATCTTCGTACAGCTGCTCCTGGTTCTTAAAAGCATTCCCACCCCTTTTCTCTATAACCATGCCTGGTATAACATGAGCAAAACCTCCACACGAGCATATATATTAATAATGAACCAAGGTACCAGACATCCCTTTCTGCATGGGTAGCTCCATACTGTCCAGTGATGACCATTATAATCGGGCCAGGAATGGTGATAATGGTATCCTTAACACCCTAATGCTCTAGGAATTGTTCTGGAATAGTTCAATGGCCTGTGTTAGATCACAATGATCCCTTCTGGCCTGGGACTCCATGACTCTAATTTGACTCAGTTATCTAGTCCCAGGAGGGACTGGTCTACTCAATTTAGGACTAAGCACTCTCACCCCTGACCTCCCCCAGCCCAACATCTGCAAAGTGGGGATAATTTTCTAACTCGGCGTGCTGCTGAGATGATAAAAAAAATTTGTAAAATGCTGTATAGGGTCCTATAAATTGTATTCGGGAGCTGCTAGGCACCGTTATAACTGGCGTTACTCAGACGAGCACACAGGCAGTGCCAGCAGGGATTGATCTGCTGCACTTGCTCTTTTCCAGGTGCATCACTGCTGTGCAGGTAGAATAGGTGTAAGTAGGACAAGGGGTAGAGAAATAAATTTGCTACTTGGCTTCTCTCTGCCACTAGGTGGTGCTGTAACCCTTCAAGCCTCCACCACCAACTCTTCCCCACCCCATTCTCAAAAAACCCTCCACCAGCTGCTTCTGCAGCTCTCTTATTCCTCTTCAGTTACAATCTCTTGCCCTTCATTTTTCGTATTGCCTGTATAAAAACTGCACCCAACACCATTCCATTTGTTACAGGGAACAAAAGCCGCAGCACTCAGGAGTGACATTCACAACAACATTATAGGCTTTTCCCTTCTTTCCCCAAACCATTTGTGGCCACAGTTAGTGGGCTCACTTTTCATGGAAAACCTTCCGGCTGCTGCAAAGGAAGTGCCTGGCTAATGGAGGCGATTTGTATAAAGACAAGGGGGTGGGGGAAATGGGCAAGAAAATGCAAGAGAGAACACACCACAGGGTGAATATAACCAAGTATTCATTTATTAACAAAATAAGACTTACCAAGATGGAGCTCTATTCACCCAAAATGATCCGCAGCCATCCCTGCTGCGTTAGATTGGGGATGGGAGGGGGGCAGGCTCTGCACCCCGTTCATGGTTCATTCCAGTAGGTCAAGAAAAGCTGGGGCTTGGGGATGGGGGTTTTTGGTATGTAGACTGGGCCAGCAGAAATCAGATCAAGATGGATTTGGCCCTGGGCGCTGGATTAAATGACCCAGTTTGTACCAGGCTGGGCGGCTCTCTCCTAGCTATTTCTGTGGCTGTGAAGGGTCTCTTCTCCCTTGGCCCCATCAGCGAGTCACGGACACCAAATTCATAATCCACATCTTTTAATTTTGATCAGGTGCCCTGTGGTGGATCAGTGAGCGAAAGCAAGTCATCTGCAGTGGCACAGCCATTACAGCTCATCTCAGGACATCATTGGACTCCTTCAGTATTATCAAGGGAGTCCAGAGACCAGGTAGACTAGTTCTAGGTCTGCACAGAAGCCCACTGGTGCTGGAAGGCAAGGCAGATTTTCCAAGCACGGGAGAGCAGGAGACAGGATACCAGACTAGATGCAGGACCACTGGTCTGAAGCAGTATGGCACTTCCTATGTCCTTTTCCAAACTCTAGAAAGACGCAGGGATCGTCCACCCACTGTCCTGATCAGTAGGTCTCCTTGGCTTTTGCAGACAGTGCCACATTTTGGGATGAAGAGAGCTCTGGGGAGCACTGCCATAGACGTTCTCCCAGCTGCCCTTCCTCCCTCCCCACCACCATTGCCCCTTCCCCAAAATACATTACAAAAAAAAATAATTACATCTCTGTTAACTGTACAAACAAAGAGAAACGGAATTTCAAAATGATAAAACGAGGGAGGGAAAAATGTATTTGTTAAAAGAGGCCATGCAAGGACTTCCTGGGGAGGGGACACAATAAAATAGAATTTCAAAAGAAGAAAGAAAAGGGAAAATAAAGGAAAAAGAAAAGCCCCACACCTGCAAAGGAAAGGATTTTTTTTTAGACACAGACTTTCTGCCTACCATTGATTCATTGGTATATTAATGCACTTAATATTCCCAGCTTTAAGCTAACATACAGTAAATAAATACACAGTCCAAGGAAGGGAAGGAGAGCAGGGGAGGATGAGGAGGGGGTGCTTTAGTTACTGATATCCAAGCGCGGAAGCTGAAGTTAGTCTTTGGCCATACAGCGCATATGGAGAGTAGTAGGGTCCAGCTGCTGGCAAGGAGGGCACTGGCAGAGCACCGGCTGTGGGCAAGTGGCTCTTGCCATAAGGGTGGTACCTGTTTAGTCCCAAAGTGTGTGGGCTCCTCAAAGACAGGGATCCTGGTAAAGTGTTGGGGCTCCCTGGGGCAGTGGGTGGGAGGTGGAGGTGGCAGGATGCCGCAGAGCCAAGACCAGAGGTAGGGTAGCCAGCCAAGAGTTTCTCCGCCCCGGGCAGAGCTGTGTGGGTCCGTAGGTGGGTGAGCAGTTCCTCCGAGGTGGCAAACCTCTTGTCACAGGGTCCACTGGCAGACACCCAGTTGCATATGTGGGGTAAGGGGTCGTTCTGGAGCATGAAGCCATAGGTGTAGAGGGGGTGGCTGGGCAGGCTTGGGGTGGCGCTGGAGGACAGGGTGGTGTGGACGGAGTGCAGGGGGTGTGTGGGGTACACCAGGGGGTATCCGCTTTTCAGGCTGCCAGGGTCGTGCACACAGCTGGAGCAGTTGCTGGTGCCCAGGTGCGAGGCGCTGTGGTAGCTCAAGCAATAGGGGTCTCGGCATAATCCCTGCATGAAGGAGGGCGGGGAGGCCCCGGTCAGTGGGCTGGAGCTGGGCGGCTTGCCGGGCAAGCCCAAGGTCCCCGGCAGCTGGCTGCTCACCAGGCCGGCTTTAGTAGGATCCAGGCCGGGCACGAACTGGGACGGGTAGCCGGCATAAGCCCCAACGATGGACCCGTGGTAGCCGATGCTGGAAGGGGGCAGGGGAAAGACGGAGTGGCCCGGCTTGTAGGGGGACACTGGGGCCACGTGGCCGGCGGGCGCCAGGGCCGGAGGTTCCGATTTGCGCCCGGAGGCGGCCTCGCCATGCGCCCCGGTGTCTGCGCTCCCTGCGCCCCCGCTGGCCCGGCTCCAAGCCACTGCCACTGCCCCCGGGCCCCGGCGCCGCTTCGGGGCTGGGCTTGGCCGCCGCCTCGGGCTCCTTCTTGTCCTCCTGGCCCTTGCAGTCTCCGTGCTGCGGGGAGCTACCCCGGGACCCGCCCGGGGAGGAGGCGGCGGCCGCATGCGGCGGGAAGGGCGGGCAAGTGGCGCTGGGCACCCGGAACCCTGCCTTGTCCGCACCAGGGCCCGCGCCCGCCGAGCCGCCCTCCTTGCGGGGATCCCCGCCGCCTTTGGAGTAGGGCTTGAAGCTGGACTTGTCCTCGGCCGGGGAGTCGCCACCGCCGCCCAGCTGCTTGAGGGCTGAGGAGGTGGAGCGGGTGCCTGGCTCCTTGTCCGCGCCGGGCAGCCCGTTGGCCGTCACTGCGTTGAGCTTGGAGGAAGGCGGCGGGTCCGGCTTGCCGATCTGGGAGCAGGTCTGTGCCAGGAGCGCCAGCGGGCTCTTCTTAGCGTCCAGCTGCGAGGAGAGAGGGCGGAGCGCAGGTGAGCCGGAGCGCAGTGATCCTGCTCGGGAGAGCCAGGGCTCGGACCCTGCGCTCACTCCGAGCCGCGCGCACAGCCCCCCAAAGCCGGGGGAGCCTGGGGGGGGGGGTCCGCAGCTCCCAAGCGCAAGGCTGGGGACAGAGAAGGGCTCAGCCCCGGGGCGCTCTCAGACCCCCACAGCCCCGGGGAGACACTGGCGGTAACAGCCCCACTGGCACCCTGAAGCTGGGTAGAGACTGGGGTGGGAAGCGAAGCCCTTTCCCAACCCCCCCTTCCGGGTGGTCTCGGGGTTCTCAGCCCCTGCTAGTCCCCAGCAGGAGGAGCCCCAGCCCTGTCTCTCTCCTTTGGACCCTCGCCAAGGGAAGGCTCGCCCTGCTGCTCTACCCCTCGTCAGGGTAAAGAGGGTTTGCCCCTTCCACCCGCCCCGCTCCGGAACTTCGCTTGGAAACCTGGCAGCTAAACCGAGGAGAGGGACCCCGGTGCCGTGAGAGTCGCCCGGACTCCTTAGGCTCTCCCAGAGAGGTTAAGGGCGGGGCGACCCACCCCAGCGTGCCTCCAGGAGGGCGCAGGAGCCCGGAGCTTCCTAGCGTCCAGAGAGGGAGAGAAACAAGGGAAGCGAAGGGGCCTGGCGCCATCCCCTGCTGCGGGGTGTGCGCGCAAAGGCGCACCGCACTTCGGGGAGGCACTGTGCGCCCTGCCCCAGGGCAGCGCTTCGGGGCACCGGTCAGCTCGCACTAAGGGACCGGGGAAAGGACGAGGAGCGGCTCCGATGAGCAGAGCGGACCGGGGCGGTCCTGGGCCAGGTGGATCGGGGACCGGTCCCGGTGCGATCCCTGCCCGGGGCAGGAGGATAAAGGCGCGGCTCCGGGGCAGCGCGCTCTGCCCTCCCCGGGTAGGCAGAATGGCTGGGGGCCCCTGGCCGGGACTGACCTCGATGGGGCTGACGGGCGTGGAGGAGAGAGGCTGCAGGTATTCCGGGTGCAGGAGGTGGCCGGTGTGGGCGCTGAGCATCTTCAGGACCCTGATGGGGAGCCGGTTCGCCTGGCGCAGGGGGTCCGCCGGGGGCAGGTGAGAGAGTGCCGGACAGGCTGCTGCTGCTGCTGCAGGGGACGGTGCGCTCTCCCCTCCGCTGCTCTGCGATGTCCTTGGGTTAGATCCAGCGGGCGAACCGCTCATTTGGAGGAGGCTGCAGGGGGAGAGAGCCGGGCGGGGTGGGGTAGGGTAAGGGGGGAGGGGAAAGGGAGGGAGGCGAGCTCCAGGGGCTGCGGGGCGAGCTCCGCTGTGCTGCTGAGCTGAGCAGGGCGGTGGCGGCAGCAGCAGCACCGGCCCCGGTAAGGCAAAAACCTTCCACTTCCCCTATCAACACGTCAAATAGCCCAGATCAGCAGCCACACTTCAAAGAGACCAACCCTCCCCACCAATCCGGGACCTGCCAGGGACCCCGGGGCGGGATCAGACGCCGTGGGGGGAGCTTAGCATGGTAGGAGGGGAGATACTTAAAGGGCCCTGGGCGGCCCGCCTCTCCCTGGCTCTAACAATGCGAGATCCCAGGCAGAACCAGACCTATTTCCACCCATAGAAGGGACGAGACACACCCCACTTTAAAAGCTCATCCCAGCTAAGCAAGATCATGACAGCACTAAAAAGGGGGGGAGGGCGCACTGCTTTTTGGCTTAGAGAGGCCCCGGTCCCATGCCTGGGACAAGTGGTGAAATATAACCCACCGAAAAGGTACAGAGCAGGTGACTGCAGCAGGGCACACCTCAGACAATGTCTAGTTTTAAGAGTGTGCCCCCTGAGTTAGTAACTGGAGCGGTGACAGTCACCTCGATGGGCTGCTAGGCTGTTCTCTGGAAAGCTGTGAGATTTCTCATTCCTAGCCCAGCTTTATTTATTTATTTATTTACAGCTTCCAGTTTTGTTTGCCAGGTTAACTCCCGAATTGCAAATCGGTGCAGTAATGAGGTTTATTGGATTTAGTGTAGTGTTGTGCAATCCTGTACAGGAGTTTGTTTTATAATGTGTAAAATAAAGTATGGAATCACTGCATTTAAAATATACTTCATGAAGTGCTATATAAACACCAAGTATTATTATTGTTTTCAGAGTGTTGACAAACATTCACTAATTAATTACATTTATGTAATCATTACATGTGAAATCATCCAGGTGTGTGCACTGAATGTATAGCCTAGTGAACCAGGCAAAGTAAGGCTCTCATCCTCCCAACACTTACAAATTTACTAAAAACTTTATTACTTTGAGTACTCCAGCTTACATCAAGGTAACTAGTGGGAGCAGTAAAATTAAGTACCTTAGTCTGCAGGACTAGGGCCTTTCTCAATCCTGCAAAGATTTATGCAAGTGCTTAATTTTAAATAGTCCAGACTTCTCACCTACATAAAGTTATGCACATATGTAAGTCTTTTTAGGATTGGCATTTAAGCGACACACCTGTATTAGAATTTGTAGGATTTGAATGAGGCCTGAGTTGAGAGGCCTATCTTGGCCAATAGAACAAAAATGTGATTTCTTTAGAATTAACTGGAAGTCACATTCCAATTATCTATCTAATTATTTTTGGCAGCCATCATAATTTATTTTCCATTTGTTTAGGCAATGAAACAATCACCAAACCCACTAAAGACTGTGTGTTCTCTGCACAGACAGGTCATGTGCTGAAAAGCCAAGGAACAACTACTCAGTACAGTGGTTTTCAACCTTTTTCAATATGTGGACTCCTAAAAAGTTTCAAATGAAGGTATGGGCCCTGTGGAAACCTTAGACAGTCTGCAGCCCCTCAGTGATCTGTGGACCACAGGTTGAAAACCACTCACTTAGTATATTTTGGGTGATGTCATTGCTGCAGTATTAAAAACAAGGTTTATCTGGAAGAAATTACTTATTGGAAAAACTAGTAACCTTGCATCTCTGGTTGGCATAGTATATCACTAACATATTTATAACTCTGAATGTTTGACATTTTCATGTTTTCTTTCATGTACTTCTGGCTGAAGGCATATAATTTGCCAATAGTACATTGCATGGCAATTGTTTGCTGCATAGTTGTGGAGAATGGAAATGAACAACCTTTCAGCAGTGTGTTTCTTAACTGTGTATATACACTTTATTGGCCAGGGGAATTCACTGTTGGGAACCAGAGTTTGGCAGTACAGCTACCCTTTTACATTTGCAGAGTGTTTTTCAGATTCCAGATACCTGGAAGGAAAAAAAAGAGAGCGCAAGAGAGAGACGTATAATTAATCATATTAGGTCCTGGCAGATGCTTTATGTTACAACAATGTTGCTATTATTAAGTTCATACGGCCACCCATTATAAAGTCTGTGTGCTCAGTGTTCTGGGAAAAAAAGCTTTGCTGGATTTCCCCCAGTGGAGTGAAGGCATCTCTGTGTTACATGCCTCACTTCAAGGACCACTTTCCCAACCACAATCTATCACTCTGTTTGTCAGACCTGTCAATTCCACCTCATTGTGAGACTTTTTTTCCTAAGCTGACCGCAAGATTGATTCAATCCGAACAACAAAAAATGCAAAAGGAGAGGTCTGCCTTTCAAAGGAGCCATTCAAGTAAGAAGGAAATAAAAAACCTTTCCGCCAAGTAATTCAAGTTGTATGCCAACAACAACACCACATGTCCCACTTTATTTTATTTTAGTTCGTTATGTGGGCTGGGATTCAGCAGCTATTACAATGGGCACTTGCAAGAATGTCTCTCCAAACAAACAAACAAACAAACAAGAAGTTAGGGAGCAGAGAGATGGTATCTTGAGGACTGTATATGCTGGACCCCAGAAATATTACAGGGCTTAGGTTGCCCCTGCTTTAACTCTGCTTGGGTGCTGATGCAGCCTGCTGAAGTCAATGGAGTTATGCCATTGTAATATCAGAGTAAATGAAGTGCTGAATCAGCACCACAGAATGAAATACACAAGGTTTTCCCTTTTTTTTTTTAAATCCCAACCAGTCAAGATAATAGAGAAAATAAATTCTCCCCTTCCCAAAGTGAGAGTTTATTATATTGATTGCATTTGAGTTTCTAATGATAATTAAGGTGCTGCATTCTGATGCTTGAATTGTACTGACAGTTTTCAGGCTCAAGCAGGGGCTATTTTTCTTTCTAAATGTTCTAAGCCAGAGAACAAGTGCAGAGCGAAGGGAGCATTAGCAGGAATAGTGTGTGGCAGTTATCAGTACATTGGAAACAAAATTGCCAGATCAAACTTGTATCTGCGGGAGTAAAACGTCATCAAAAGATCATCACAGGTAATGATGAGTCCGTTTAACATTCTAATATTATGGGGACTTATTATCTCTGATTATACTCTTGGTTTTTAAATCTGCCTGGGTGCTATTTTCCCTAAGCAGATCATTAACGGGGGGAGGGTGAGAAGGGGGATAAGATCTTATTTCATATTCATTTCAGCTCTGTAAAAAGTCACCTTGTGCCACAAAAAAATGCCTTCAAGAAATATATATTTTATATTTTTAAAGTTGAAACGAGAACACTTGCTAAGAAAAAAGAAAAAAAAAGAATCACACGCAGCATTAAATAAAGAGAAACGTTTCGAATAACAGTGAAACAAAAAACAAATAAAAAAGGCTTTCTTGGGAATTTAGGGCAAGGGATTTTGATAATGATTTTTGGGTGCCATGATTTTGATTGCCCAAACTGAAGTGTGTTTAAAGGGGCCTGATTTTCAAAGGGTGCCTGAATCTGGCCACCCAAAAATGAAGGCACCTAAAACCTCTAGAAAATGTAGGCCATAAATATTTAAGTGTTTGTAATAATTTAAATAAAGTTTCACACTCAGGAAAGCGGCTCCAACAGATATTGTTCTATGATGAATTGTATTAGCTCAGGCCTCAGTTCTGAGAACACTTAACCTATAGTGCTTAACTTTATGGACATGAGTAGCTCCGCTGAAGGACATAAATGGAACTACTTGTGTGTAAAGTTAAGAATGTGCACAAGCATTTGCAGGATCAGGGCTTTAATGCATATTAGTCAAAGTGTTCCCCTCTGTATTGTTTGTTCTTTTCTTTGCAAATCCACAACAACACACACCTTGTAATACCAACAACATGTAATAATATCTCCCTGTGCAGCTATTTATATATTTACAAACTGCAAAGTATGTATGTCAAACAGGGAATTTTGTTTTCCTCTTGTGTTTAAGATCTTTCAGCAACTTGTAATTACCCTTTGGCAAGGCTTCTTGTTAAACACATAGATTAGGGCATCCATCACTCCTTGTACTTGTTTCCGGCCTCATCCCAGCAGTTTAAGACATTACAAAAAAAACCACACACACAAAAAACCCCAACATGCTTTCTAAAGGAAAGAAAAATATAATACATTGTGGGGAGGGGAGCAAAAATCAAAAAATGCAGACTGGGAAGTGAGTGATGTACAGGGACTACTGGAAAAACTCCCTGAATACCAGACCTGTCTGCAGTGTTACTAACACAGGAAGCATGTCATTTATGATGGATAGGACAGTAATCCTGACTTCCAGAAATTACTGTTTGAGGTGGTCACTGGCCCCGGCTCTGTAGCAGTAATAAATAACTGATTTGACATAGTTGCTTACTGTCTTAACAATGTTCACTTACCTACCTGCTTTCGTAGCCAATAAGGTTGCATAGCTCAGTCAATCGATTACAGAGTTTTCAAACTGGACATTTTCGTTCTGTATGTCTGCCCTGTCATTCAACAAGGAACCTCTGACATTTACAGCGTATTCCTGTGTTGCTGATATGCAGAATGTTGCCCTGGGCTTCAAGACTTGCATCTACTGCAGTTTGGATTTGCGCTAGCTAATGATGTAAGCATTTTTCTCTGAAACCAATGGGTGGAGTTGTGAAAAGTTAACAAGTTAGCTAAATAACAAATTCCAGATTTGGAACCAGGGGAAGAGGTATTTGAATGTTAGGGCTTGTCCACATAGGAAGTTATAGTGATATAAGGGGTAGCGTGCATTTAAACGTCTATAGTTATATTGGCGTAACTCCCCATGGAGACACTCTTATGAGTGGTTTTTTTCCAATTTAGTGTGTCGCTTTGGAAGCTGCTTAAGCTAAACTGGAAAAATCCACTCTGAATAAGAGTCCACATGGGAGTTATACTGCTCAGTTTACATTCACACCCTAAACTTATATCAGGAGACCCTCTCATGGAGCCAGTCCCCTAGTGGTTAGAAGAACGGCCAAAAGAGGAGAACTGTATTTGTCCAGGAGACTGCAAAGAAAGGAGAGGGTAAAGAGTATAGTGCGCACGCTGGAAGATACATTGTAGTTGTCACAAAGGCCCCAATTCAGGAAGCGTTCTGTATCCAGGGAAAGACCTGCTTAGCTCTGAGTACATTGTTCAATGGGACTTAGCACATTTCAATTTAAGCACATGCCTAAGAGGCTTTCCTGACTCAGGCCTGGTCTACACTACACGTTTAAACTGAAATTAGGAGCTTTAAACCGATTTAACCCTGCACCAGTCCACACAACAAAGCCCTTTATATTGATATAAAGGGCTCTTTAAACCGATTTCTGTACTCCTTCCTGACGAGAGGAGTAGCGCTGAAATCGGTATTGCCATGTTGGATTAGGGTTAGTGTGGCCGCAAATCGACGGTATTGACCTCCGGGCGGTATCCCACAATGCATCATTGTGACCGCTCTGGAAAGCAATCTGAACTTGGATACACTGGCCAGATAGACAGGAAAAGCCC